>NC_058043.1:5061973-5362742 GCF_020085105.1 Siniperca chuatsi | reverse complement strand
TGGATATGGTTTTAAAGACCACGAGAAAATGTTTCTCTCCCTCCTCGACCCTCAGCAGTTTCAGACATACTGGGAAAAAATTCCCGGATGTGGCCTTCTCCAGCTTAACGCTCCTCGCTTTCCTTCAGTAGAAAGATCTGAGCATGCATCAATTTTACGCACTGGCATGTTTGGTGGTGACCATCCCAGTATCTACCTCCTCTGTCGAGCGGACATTTTCAGCCCTAAAAGGCATTAAAACGTATTCAAGAAACACGACTGGGCAGGCTCGACTGTCAGCACTGGCCTCCGTGGCAATTGAGAAGGAACTTTTACTGGAACTGAAACGCACAATGTACTGTACAACTGTGTCATTTAACTCTTTATGAAGAAAAAAGGGAGGATGGACTTTGTCTTCAAATGATGAGCAGCTTTGGCAAGTTTTAATGAATTTTTATGTATATTTACTAGCTATTAATTGCTTGCTTTAGATCGTTGCTGCTGGTGTGCATGAGGATTGCACTGAAGGCCTAGGTGTAAAATACACGGCCCACCACAGGTTTTAGGCCATTCACACCCCTAATCATGTAAAAAGCTCTTTTGAGAAATAAAATGTTAGTTACAGCATTTCATTAGTCATTTGCTGAATTATTACTGCTATACTACAAGATCACTGATGCTACACAAACAGCACAAGAAGATATCTTAAAAATCTGTTGTGATGGCCAAATCGCAGCCATAATCGATCTATCTGAAGAAGTTGCCAAACTGTATGAGTGACTATCAGGAAAAGAGCAGAAAATGCAACATATAATGGTCACTTGATTTTGATAAATACAGGTTGACAAAAACGCATTTTATTTTTTTCAGTGGAATGTTGTAGTGCTTATGTTTAAAAAAAAAAAAAATAACTTTTAGAACTGTCAAAATGGATTAAACATCATACCTGCCAACACTCCCGTTTTCCTGCATGTCCCTCAAAATTTATTATCAATACACTCCCGCTTTGCAAAATATTCTGGTAGCAAACTGTTACAGACGAGCCTCAAACTCTAGGGGTTACACTGCATGCAATTGTCTGACCAGGAAGTGTTACAGAAAAGGGGACACAAGTAAAGAAACAGATTAACTGATTTCCAAGACTAGAGAAATAGCCGAGAGGTGGGTTAGCTTACTGAGTCAGCAGGCCTGTTAGCAGGCTAGCAGTTAGCTCAGACAAGGCCTCATCAGTGAGTAGTGATGCGCTCTCACAGCTGAGCCTCATCACGTCCTTAGATAACTCCAGTGGATGCGTGCACCTCACAGTGACGTCATTTTATCAACACATAGCTTACCCACACCTCATTACTTCTCAATGAAAATCAGTCCAAATGTTTAAAAAAAAAAAACTATAACCCCCTTTATAACTCCTAACACAAGTGACAGGGGCTTCATCTGTGTGCAGAAAAAAAAGAAGTAAAAATTTTCAGCAATAAATTAATTATAGCCAAAACCAATGATGGTGGGCAGCAGGTGAGGATGTTGCGGTGGGCTGAGCGACTTGTCTAGACAATTAGGATGAATGTTTAACATCATCACTTTAATATACAAATTTAATGTTACAGTTTGTTCTTAGGCTTGATAGCAGCAAACTTATATGAATTAACAGTGGATAATCACATTATCTTGTTGATTCAGAATTGTGAGGTTTCTACCACAGCAGTTTAAAGGAACCCCCAGACAGGCTTATTTTTGTTGACTCCCTGCACACCAAAACTCAGTGTTCCCGTTAGGGATTATAACCTGATGTATATATGGCCTTGCCAGCCACATATTTGAGTCCTGCATGGGTTTGTATTTGTAAATTATTGATTTATTGGATAAAGAAATCAATTATATACTGGAAACAAAGGTTAACTTATATGCAGATGATGCGTTTCTCTATTTACAGAACCCAGAAAAATATGTCCTTTGCCCTGATCTAATAACATCATAGGTCATTTGAATTGCTTCTATGCTAACGTAATAAAATGAGAACTGCAAAGTCCCACATCTATTTAGGTAGGTCATTTAGGTATGAGAACCAAGCTACCAAGGAGTAAATGGTGGCTGTTTTAGTGTCCAATTTCAAACACAAGGCACTGTAGACTCTTGTTTCCCTACGGGGATCAATAAAGTATTTCTGATTCTGATTCTGATTCTGATTGACCTGATTGCCCCTTTGCTTTTTAATTAAATTTTCTAAAGATTGATGTTTTGGTACATAGACTTCTTCAGGATAAAATTCAACAGTTATCTGAATGTCATATATGGTGTCTAGCAGCCATAAACACAAAAAGAGTTAGTTCATGTTAAAGTTACCAGCCGCTCTGAACTTCCACCAGCCAAAATTGTTTTCTTGAAAGAAAATAAATCCATTCACTCCATACATTTCAACATAAATATATCTTAAAAATAAAAAATAAAAGACAGTTTTGGAATAGGTCGATTGTCAATGACTCCCAAAATGACACATACAACCATTCCCCAAAACTGCATATATAACTGTGGGAAAGTACCAGCGACAGGCATACCGCTTAAGTACGTTATGTAAGTCACGTGACATTAAACATATTAATAATGTTGTGAAACATTTGCAGTTTGGTTAGGTTTAGGCAACAAAACTATGTGGTTAGGTTTAGAAAAAATTGGTTTGGGTTAAAATAAGTTACGTAAGTCACCTACGTAACGTTATTTAACATAAAACTTTTAATAAGTCAACGGTGATGTGGTTTCACATGGAATACAAACCCTGGTCCCCTGACCTCCTCCTTTGCTCCCGTCATAAATAGTACCGTCACTAGAGGTTGCAGCCAAACAATAAATGTATATATGGGTCGTAATAAGCTGCTTTCACAATCGACCCATACGGCCATTTTTCTGGTGCGGATGGGCTGCAAACTGGACAAGTCATGCACTTTAAAGTGTTGGAGTTATGTATTGAAAAAGTGAATTTGAAACCAGAGTGGAAGGTCCACCTGAGGTCCTGTCTCAGGTTTTTAATATCAAAGATAAAACATTTTCATGCAGTGTTTCATGCTTCTTTACTAAAATATTTTAGACTGTATTGTTTATGTGTTTGCATTTAATTTCACTGTGGGTTCTTAATGTGCTATCCAGTACCCTGTGTGTGTCTCTGTGTGTGCAAGTGACAGATGCCTCTCAGCTGGTTTGGTTTGAACTCAGATGGTTTTCTGTATGGAGACTTTTCTATTGACAAAGCTAATAGAGACATGGAGATGAGACGAGAGATGAGAGAGCAGCAACAAGGAAAGAAAAAAAGAAAATAGGGAGGAAGTAAAGATATGGGATGACAAGAAGGCAGGGAGGGTGATGCTGAGAAAGAGAGAGGACAGCAGGAGAAAGGACAGATGAAATGACAAAAAGCAAGGCGACAATACCTGGAAGGAGTAGAGAGAAAGTGAGGACACGAGAGGTAGGCAGGTGGAGAAAAAGAAAAGAGAGGGAATAAGTGAACATGAAGACAAGATGCAAATAGATGCATAAAATGAAAGAGAGAGAAGGAGGTAAAAGAATAAGACAAAGCAGAAAGAGATGGGGCGAGAGGAATCAAAGAAGAGAGAAAACAAGTGGACAAGAGAATTAGGGAATACTGAGAGAAATTGAGGTCAAATAAACTAGAAGAGGAGAATGAAGGAATGTGAGATGAAAAACAGGAAAGAGGAGCAACAGAAAGGAAAGGACGTGAGAAAGTGACAGAGCAAAACAGGAAAAGAAACAAGGGAAGAAGCAAGTAAGATGAAGAAGGGGTGGGGCGAAATGAGAGGGAGGACAGAGAGAAAGGAGTGGTGAATGTGTATTGAGCAACAACCACACACACACACTTGGTGAAATATGGTAGTAATTGTGAGTTCATTGTAGTGAAACAAAAACAACCACCAGATGTGTTGCATGGTTCCAGTTGTTCTCTGCTGTCACTAATCTACTCATCACTTTTTTTATCATAAATAATAATATAAATAATAATATTGTAAATAATGTACCAATAATTCATTAGATTTATTTGCATTTCTACAACATGTTATATCACAAAAATAAAAAACCCACGTAAAAATCAATTCCAAAGAAATGTAACAGAGCTAAGATGAATAAGTTGTCTAACATCTGCAATGCAAAACAGTTAATCCATCACTTTGACCCACAGCAAAATATCTCAATACGTTCAGAAAAGAAAAGGTCCAGAGTCCTCAGAAGTTCAAACAGGTGTAATGAAGGTGCTCTTTGGTAGGAAACACAAAAGTTCAAAAAGAAGAAAGGTCCAAGGCAAAAAGTTAAAGCCTTTATTCAGATGGCTGACATTCTACAAACATAGACAATGCTTGTAAACTAGAGCTGGATAACAACCCACGCATAGAGGCACATACAGCCTTCTTCAGGGTGTAGCCCTCAGCACTCAGTTTCCCCTTTAGTAGATACAAGATGATTTTAAACACCTGATAACTGCAAACACCTGAACAAGAAGCCAATGAACTCACAGGTGACAAATGCAAAAATAGTCTTGTCTTGTCTGTACATTCATGTTTTCTTATTTTATTCTCATTATTTTTTCTTATTATCCTTTCCATGAATCCCGTCTGCCTGTTATTAAAAGTTCAGGCAGGCTGCTGGAGGTAGTGTCATGGTAAATGATTTCATGGCTCTCATTAGACCCATTGGTGACCCTGGGGTATCATTTGCACATTGAAGTGTTTCTAAACCCTGTTGCTCTCCTCAGGATGCAGCCTTTGTCTAATAGAAATGTCCAGCATGATAATGTACCTGCATCTCAAAAAAGTTCCAGAAACATCATAATGTTTGTAAAATATAAAGGTCTGAATCGCTCTCTGCAGACTTATTAATCAGTAACATATATTGCTAACATATTTCTCTCTCTCTCTCTGTCTGTCTATCTCTGTCTATCTTTTTCTCTCTATCTATGTCTCTCTACCAGCAGTGAAAGGGACAGAGCTTCAGGCGATCAAGTCAGAGTTGACTCAGATTAAAGCCAACATCGAAGCTTTGCTGGGCAGACTGGAGCAGATCACAGAAGACACACACATCACCGCCACAGGTGACACACACACACACACACAATAATTCAATCATAATGGGATTAATAAGAACAAAGTGGAGCCTATGTAAACATGTATGTTTACATACATGTACTCTAATTATGTTAATGTAATTATGCTCATAGCCGACAGTTCGACAAACATGATCACAGTCAGGTATGTGAAGGACTCCCATTCGAATACAAGCAATAAAACTCTGACTCTTTAATGCATTTTTTTAAACACACACTGCAATCCAAACATTTAATGATAAGATACTTTATTTTTCCTGAGGGGAAATTTTGCTCAGGCAATCAGGGCTACACATGCAAAAATATCTTACTCTGTTTCTTCCATTATTTGGTAATTTAATAAAACCATTTACTGAAGTGTCTTTCTCGGCTAAAACACAGACATGTATGCATCCACTATGGCAGAAATCCACTGGCTTTCTGTATCAACTTTGAGAATATCGTCTGTGTACAGATGAGTGACAAATGAAAGGAATAAACAACTTCTTCAGTGCTCTTTGTTATAAATTCTCCAAGTCTCAGAACTCTACCGGATGGATGAATACCATTCTTCATACAATGATGTGAAGATATAGTTTTGATGATGGTGGTGGAGAGCACTGTGTCACAAATTGCTCCAAAATCTCCAACAGGTGTTAAGCTGGGTTGAGATCTGGTAACTATGAAGGCCATAGCATATAACTTGATTAATTTTTATACTATTTAAAGTATTTCATTCAGTGAGCCCTGGTGTCCCTTAGCATCTGCATTTATTATATTTCTGCACACATTTGTTCAGGTTTTTCCTTTAATTTGTCACCCATCTGTATCTGCCAAATTGAAAGTTTGGTTTCTACCATGAACTCTTTCTATCAAATAGGACATATAGATGATGATGATGAAAAAACAATAATCACTAACTGACTCTATATAAAAGAACATCTGAAGCTGCTGCTGTTTGAACATACAAGTGAGAAATGTATATTTAATATATATTTACACATAAAAACGTATTATCACATACTTCCCTGCACCAATCAGGATTTGGCAACATTTGAATCAGAATCTGATGACAGTTTGTGAGTTGTTTGGCTGCTGTCAATCTAATCTGATCAAACCACACCCACACAATCCTGATACATTTTTGAAGCTCTTAATAAATAATACCTAAAGATGTTTTCTATAATTTAAGTTGTTGCTTATTTAGTCATGAATATTTGATGTTATAGAGAAATACTTAAGATTTAAAGCCAAGGGCTTCAACAGTTTGATGATAAACTCTCACTTCCTTATCAGAAACCTTCTGGTAGCCACATGCACTCTTCAGATTCCTGGAGAAAGAATAGAATTGTCACATCAAGAGATGAGCAGGAAACAACATGAAATATGTCTTGTCTCAGTGATGTTACTTCCTGTGCTTCTCTGAAGATATATGTGGCTTTTTGATGTCCCCACTCAATGAAAAAGTCACTGAGGCCACATCTTTATTTGTATTATAAATCAGGCTCAACCCATAATTAAATACCTGCTAAAACAAAAACAAAAAATTCTGCCAGGGCAAGATTCTAAAGAAAAACAATCCTGTGCAAGAAAAAGTATGCCATTGTGGTAATAAAAAAAAAAGAAAAAATAGCATGCTGTGGGTTTCACAGGGTTTTTTTTTTATTGCTATCATCAATATGTGGAGGATTTATTTGATTATTTCTTTTGGAAATGTTATTTATTGATTATCTGTACATATCCAATCTTTCTGAATGTAAGCAGGTGTTTAGGTTCAGCTCAGCTCTACCTGCCTCTACTCAAACTAAATCTAAATTTGACCATTATGTACAGCAGGCAATAAATAATTTAAATAATTTCTTTAATTATTTAAAAAAACCAAAAGCGTTTAGAAAACCAAGTGACACTTTTTTAAGCTGACAAGATTTTAAAATAAAGGCTGTTCTTTTCAAGCATTCGGAAGGAAGAATGATGGACTTTACAACGTGTAAACAGTTGAAGTTTGTCTATACTTGGCTCAAATGCACTGATATGCCAGTATCTACTGTATCCCAGCTCCAGTTTCCATCATAACAAACATTGACAATACAGAAGTACTGTCATGGGAGTCCTTAGGAATCTTAAGGGACTACTTAGCAATTTATATCTAACCTTGTCTCTAGTAACAGTCATAGGCCTCAGGTTCTTTTCAGTACTTTTTAATTCTTTTATAAATACCTGTGACTCAGCTCGTAGTCTACCAATACCAATTCACTCTGTGAAAACTTTCTTAAATGTTTTATTGGAAAGATTTCTGCTCTTAGGTTTTCACCCACTTCCTTTGCCTTAGACCCTTCTGTTCCTCCTCTGTGCCTAGTTGTCTTTGATCAATTTGAGCCTATCACTTTCCTTACTATCAGAGATACTTCATAATACAAATTGTCCCTTAGACACTATTCCCTATACATTTTTAGAACGGTTGGGTCTAGTATCGTCATTCTGATAAATACCTGTCTTATTTCAGCGTATGTTCCAGCTGCTTTTAAAGATGCTGTAGTGCAGCCTCTTATTAAAAAGCCAAATCTGGATGCTCTCTTCTCTCTAACTTCAGGCCTATTTCTAAGCTACCTTTTATATCTAAAGTTTTGGAGAGTTGTTATTAATCAACTGAAAACATTTATAGGCATTCATGAAAAGTTTGTCTTGGTTTAAACCACGCCATAGCACTGAAACAGCTTTTTAATGATCTTCTCTTAACTGTTGATTCAGGGAACTCTGCTATTCTGGTGCTTTTAGATTTGACTGCTGCCTTTGACACTGTGGATCATAAATCATCCATTTATCGCACCTTGAAAAGTGTGTAGGTATCAAAGGTATTACCTTCAAATGGTTTCAGTCATATCTAACAGACAGGAGTTGACCTAGGCGAATTTTTGTCAACTGTGGCCCCTCACCTGTGGGGTCCCTGAAGGCTCCATTTTGAGCTCCATCCTCTTTTCATTGTAAATGCTGCCATTGGGATCCATTTTTAAGAAACTTAATATTCCTTGTCATTGTTTTGCTGATGATGTACAAATCTATTTGCCAATGAAAACTAAAAGTAAAGATTCAATACAGCCTTTTTGTACTGCTTAAACGACATCAAAACTTGGATGGATTTAAACTTTCTCGCTCTTAATGACCCTCATGGTACTCTTGGCCCTCTAGCATCTTACAGTCGATCTTTTGCTAAGAACCTTGGAGTTATTTTTGACAGTTCCTTTAAACTAGATAGGCAGATTAGTTCAGTTGTCAAAACTAGCTTCTTTCAGTTAAAACTTTTAGCCAAGGTAAAGTCCTGTCTCTCTCCCAACGACTTTGAGAGAGTTATCTATGCTTTTATTACTTCTCGGTTGGATTACTGCAGTTCTTTGTACGTGGGTTTAGAACAGTCATCTCTTCGTCATCTGCAGTAAGTACAAAATGCAGCTACTCGTCTTTTAACTGGTAAGAGAAAGCACGGTCACATAACACCAGTTTGACAAAATATCATAAAGAAAGAACTTCTGGTTGAACATTTGTTAAATACATATGACACATAAAATCATGTCAGAAATAAAGACAATTACATTTACACCAAGCAGTTGCATGCTGTGTGATTTCTACTATAATTGTTCCCATTTAAATTCATACAAACAAAAGAAAGGAAAAACATCAAACAACAACCACATTGTTTTAAAGAGTAAGCCCTAATAACACAATTGAAGAAAGGATGCCTTATGTCAGCAGTTACAGCTAAACACTGCATACATACCAAAGCAAAACTGAAAATCTCAATCACACATAAAGGTCCAATTCTGCTGGACAAGCATGCCGTTGGGGGCAATCGTCACTCTGACATCTGTTCATGTCGTTTAGTATCTCTAATATTAAGTATAATTACAGTAAAAACAGGATAACAGCATGCAGAAGGGCCCAGAGGGAGGCCAAGACATATTTCTCCCATAGGCTGTCAGGCTGTGGTTCAGAATACTGTGATGTACAGAAGACTTCAGATTCCTGGACCTGCACAGTCGGAGGGGATGTGGTTGACCTGAAGGCTGCAGCTCTGAAAAGTAGGTTTCTATAAATGCTCACTGTAGCATCATATAGGAATATTTTGTCATTAGTATTGTGTGTATATTGTGACATCTAAACTAACTTTTGCTTGTAAATTTTGTTGTGCAGAAACTGGAGAGACAGAATAGTTCATTTACAAACTGCTTTATCAGAATCAGAATCAGAAATACTTTATTCTGATACCCTGACCTTAGTGTAAAACATCATGAGGTTGAGTACAGATGTAGTTAGGAAACGACAATCACAGTGTTAAAGTAAAACACTGTTGCTAAGAAACATTTTTCTTTTAGTATAAATCTTTATTAATGGAAAACAACAGGGATAACTTAAAAAGGCATACTGAAAGCATACATCAAAGCATTACAAACATAACACATTGTTTCTGTACTGACCAGCAACATTTCTTCCAACCATTAAATGAATTGTACCTCAGTGAAACTACTTTTCATGTCACATTATGAAAAGTAAATACATTATTGTCTAACTTGACGTGCTCAAAAATGATGCACCCACCAGTGTAGTAAAAGGTCACCACACGTGTTTACCATAGTAACTGGCAAGAAAAATGCTCAAGAATGGTCAAAATACAAAACCATAGATAAGAGATTCCAAGATGAAAAATGCAGAAGCAGCCTGTACAGTGTTAAGTTGTGACCAAGTTTCTCTGAAAGCATGTGGAGCTGGACAGAGTTCAGCACTTGGAAAAAAAAAAGCTTGTGTGAGTTCTGAATCGCAGCCCACATCTGGAATTTTGCCGAACGATTCAGAGGTCTGGTGTTGCTCTTGTGTATAGGTGGCGCCAGAGATTGTTCCATGCTGGGGCTAGTTGGAGGCTTAAGGCCCATGTGTTTTGATGAGATTGGCTGTACTCCCTCATTGTTTGGTTACCACAGACCCCACTGCTGTATGTGTAAAAATAATAATATATAAGTGTTCCTTTGCAACAATGTGGGTTTGCACATTTGATGAAGGTAATACGAAAATTTCCATTAAGAATGGTCATTACAACGAAAAAGGGAATATTTCATGTTTTATATGCCATATGTATGAACAAATCTATTCTTTTTGTTTACCGCAAAGTCCTTTTACAGCCAAATAAATTAAATACAGTGTATTATCCTATATAGTGAAGTTATTATTGTTTGAGCCCCAGATAGGTCTATAGTAAATCCCTGTTCAACCTATTATGAACAAACTGCTATACAATTCCAAATTAAAGAAATCCAAATAGACTTATTTGTGTCTTGGGGGCATAGTGCTGTGTAAAACAAACTGCCCACACCAATCACAGATATAGAGCATATGAAATTCCATTGTATTTAACTATGTTTTACAGCTGGAATCTCTGAGACCCCAAACAGAGGTAATGTCATTTTTTGTAGCAGACTTCTGAAACATGCCATCAGTTCAAAATCATGTGTATATGCAATTCTCATTAAATTTGGAAAATATATGAAATATCAAGGTGATAAAACAGAGTTATGTATGTTATGAGCTGAGACCCCAAACAGAACATTAGGTTTAATTACTTATAGGTGGGGATATGGAATTTGTACTGAAAACAAGGCTACATGTGGATGTGTGGCATTTGAAAGTAAATTTCAAGTATCATATGCCTACTACAAGCACTGATGATTCAAAAGTACTACACACTAACAATAACAATATTTTTTAAAGACGGTGTAGTCCCTCATTCTTCCATGAGTGTTCCATCGTAGAAAAGGTTTCAGTCATAGTCATCTGGACACTGTTTTCAGAATCAAGACGTTTCGGCTCCCATCCGGAAGTCATTCTCAATTGTGGAAATGGTCTGAGAACTCAGAAATTTAAGGTAATCTGTGTTGCATAAGCCCTGCCCTCAGGTAAGAGTCTTCCTGAGTGTCTGCTGTTTACCCTGCCTAGTTTCACCTGAAACTGACCTTCTTTTGTTTCCATGATGGCCCAGTAATCAGGCCTACGACTGAAACCTTTTCTACAATATTTTTTAAAGTTAAAAATAAAATATTCAGCACTTTGATATGGCCCAAGCTTGCATCTTAATAAACATGCAATACAGACAGACAATCAAGCTCCTTTGCTTGGAATTTGTTGACTTTATGGGAAACTTTTTTACTGCATGGCTGGGCAACACAAAAATAAACCAATTATAGGCTGTCCTTCCCAGACTGCTGTAGTACTAGTAGTAGTAGTAGTGTTAGAGTGGGGAGATACCTAAAACATGCATGACAGTAGCTCTCCAGGAGAAGGGTCGATGACTACTGATATATGATGTTCATTGTCAAAACAAAAATCTGGCTGGCACGTTTGTGGAGGACAGTCTGAAGATGCAGTGTGGCAAGTTTGGTGTCGATTGCATAAAAATGTGGAGGAGATCGGTTTAATTAGTTTTACAGTTTTTGAGAAAAACAGAGTGATGGACTTCATAATTCTTGACAGCTCAAAGCATGTGAACTATTCTGCTCAACTGGACCTACGTTTTGGTGAACGTTGCAAAGTGGTAGCACGTATGACTGTTTTGTTATGAATTTTCAAAGTTTTAAACTTTAGATGGTTGCTGTAGCGCCACCATCAGGACTATTGGCCCACAATTTCTGTCGAGGACGTTTGGCATAGGACTGGATCTATGTGCAAAATGTTGTTTATTTTCACACATGGGAAGGCAGATTTTCCAGAAGGCAGAAGAACAAGAATTATAGCTGCTGCGCAGCTGTAAGTCTGGACTGGGCATTTTGAGGAGGAGGAGGAAGAAGAAGAAGTACGAAGATGAAATAAAGAAGACAAATGCAGTCCATTCCGGACCAGTTATTAAACCTTGAAGTCACACGTCTCTAATTCACACAACACAATGGCTGAGTAGACATTTATTTATTCTGCATCACCCAGGACCTGAACTCACAACCTTAAACACTGAGACTAAGTCATGAAGTTGCTGAGCTACCTACCAAGAAAGAAACTGTTTGTTAGTTTGGTGTCAATTATGCAAAAAATGTGAGTGGAAGCAGCTGAAGCTTGTCAAGGGCTGAGTAATGAGTTAATAATTAGAATCAGGTGTGTTAGAGCGGGGAGATACCTAAAAGATGCATGGCAGTAGCTTTTGTTCATTGTCCATCACCTGGGTCTTGAACTCACAACCTTTGTCACGTCTTGATCATAGTGAGCTGCCCGCAGAAACGGGAAAATCAGAGGTGGCTTCACACTTTACACACACAGACTTAAGGCTTAAAGGCAGATTTCAAACTAATGTCAAAAATTCAGTTATCAAGACAAAATTCTGAGAATTTGTGGACTTCATCAAGACAACATAGAGATGTCTGTAATTTATTTATTTATTTTTTACAATGACTGATTGCTCCATAAATGACAAACTGATGTTTAAAGATGCTCTATTTCCATCGACTGTTCACTGGTTTACATGAGGATAGAATTCAAAATACTGTCAAAATTCAGTTTTTGAGATACAATTCTGGAATTTACCACATTACATCTACCATAACTACACAATTTTGTAGTTATTTTTAAATTTGGTGTCGAGAGCAAAAAATGTGGGAGGAAGCAGCTGAAGTTTGTCAGCGTGTACCGACAAGAACTAGGAAAAGAGATCATATTTCTCAAATATTAGCTTCTCTGCACTGGCTCCCTGTAAAATCCAGAATAAAATTTAAAATCTTTCTCCTTACCTACGAAGCTCTTAATGGTCTGGCACCATCGTCTCTTAAAGAGCTCATAATACTGTATTACCCGACTAGAACCGGGCGCTCCCAGGATGCAGGGTTACTTGTGGTTCCTATAGTCTCCAAAAGTAGAATGGAAGCTAGAGCCTTCAGCTATCAAGCTCCTCTCCTGTGGAATCAGATCCCAGTTTGGGTTCGGGAGGAAGACTCAATCTCCACATTTAAGAGTAGACTTTTGGCCCACAATTCTTGTTGAGGACATTTGGCATAGGACTGGACCTACGTGCAAAATTTTGTTTATTTTCACACATGGCAACGCAGATTTCCTAGAAAGAAGAAAAATAACAATAATGATGATAATAATAATAATAACATTGGCAATTCCAAGAAGGTCCAACAGCCTAGTTGTCCGGCCCCTAATAACATTGGCGATTCCAAGACACCTAATAACAGTAACACAGTTAAAACACATCATCACAATTAAAACCATAATATTGCAGGCTGCTCTTGAAAGCTACATTTTTGGCTGCAGGGATTTACAGAATAAGTGGGTCCCACCTCTCTGGTGTCTCTGCTCCTGAACTTGTGTGGCCATTAGTGGGCAATGGTGAAGCCCACCTAGACAGTTCTGTCAGGTATGGGGTGGCAATGTGCCACATGGATTTATAGACCACTTCCAGTACAGATAATTTAATTCTGTCCACTATGCTGTCTACATATACCCGCCATTTACAGAAGCTTGTCAATCTTTATGTGGTCTTTCAGAGTGTGGCCTGTAATGAGAAGTCCTACTCTACTGATCACTCGCTGAATCTGGTCTAACCCTGTTCTGTTACAAGTAGTAGTAGGCCGTTCCACAGTAATCTAAATGAGTAAGGAAAAGGGCATTGTACATAGTGATGATGACTTTCCTGTTCACAAATGCCTCTCCTATGCTTGCTGCACCCAAACCAGCAAATAATGTTTTGATGACCATAGTTTTATGCAGCCTCCAGTGATGGCAAGATCCAGTGTCCTGCTCATAGATATTAACTCCATTGCTAATTATCAAGTAGTTTCCAGCACTTCTACATTTTTGAGAAAGCTCAGAGAGCATGTATTTAATTAACTTATCTTTTAAATGGCTGTTAATGTCTTGGTGGGGCTACAGTGGGGCTATTGCAGTGGGCCCCATTCAGTCCCATGCTTGCGGGGCCTGTGCTTTTGTCAGTGGTTGTTTCCAAACAAAAAACACTTAAGCCAATCAGAGCATTTAAAGGCAGTTCCACATTCACATTTATTTCTAATACACACACACACACACACACACACACACGACACTTACCTAGGATCATTTAAAGCATATAAGAATGAGTATTGTGTGTGTTTTTGTTTTCTCATTGGATCTGGATCTGAGTTTCCATTGTTCCTTTATCATTGTTTCACAATACATAATACAAAATCAGTGTCAACTCAAATCAATCTCTCCTTTTCAATCATAAAAAATGGTTATATGTTTTCTTAGAGAACTCGACGATCTGTTTTCATGGCCGACACTGTGACATGAAGGTCAAGTTATATTTTTCACAGTTTTCTAATGTTTGGAGTTTTGTGCCTCTGTCTGTGTGTGTTCATGCAGAGCTGAGGAAGGCAGAGGAGTGTAAGAGTGAGGAGGCGTGGCAGGAAGGGGAGGAGTCGAGCTCAGAGCTGGAGGACAAGGAGGAGCACAGACAGAACAGCGAAGCTGAAGAGGAGGAGGAGGAGGAAGACGAGGAAGAGGAGGGGGGAGAGCACACACAGCACGACACCCACGACCATATGCCGGTATTTACACCTGTCTGTATGAGTGTGAGAGATAGGCATCTGTGAAGCTTCATCACACTTAAACTAAATGAAAATTAAATTAAATTCCAGTCCAGCATGCCATGTTTTTTTGTGGCTGCACCATTTCATCAAATGGATCTGTTCTATATGTTTTGAATGTCTTTTTATATACATTTCCCCCAAAGGTGAGCCTGACAAATGGTGTTTTTGACTGGAATGAAAAGTTCTTTTGAACAGTACTTGTTTGCACAACATGATGATGCACCTTGTGGTTTGAAGAAGACAACATTAGAGTTGATATTAGGGTTTTGGTCATATAACAGTCCAGTGCTGATATGAGTGGGCAATTAATTGATTAGGTAATTACCAGAAATTAATCAACGGCAACAAAAAAATGTGTGCAACAGCTTCATTTAAACAATTAAAATACACCATAAACTGCCTAAATTTTACCACACAGCAAATCTTATCTTATCTTATCCTGTACTTTATCCTATCCTTATTCTTATTTGTGGCAGTTCGTATGGACTTTATTCTGTACTGAGTGTGTTGCTTACACACTTTTAATTTATTACATTTCTGGCAGAACAATAAAGAGATTAATTAAACTGAACTGATGATAAAAACTCCAAACGTTTTTTCCAGTGTCCCACATGTCAACATTTGTTTGTTATATTCTTTGTTTAATATCATGGTAAATTGGCTTTTGGACTATTGGCCAGACAAAACAAGCAATTTGAAGACACTTTGGCTCTGGAAAATTGTGAGGGGCATTTTTCATCAATTTCTGATATTTTATTGATCAAAATCTGAAACAAAAAGATCAACACAATAATAGGTAATGTAAATAACTGATAGTTGCAGCCCTATAGCAGCTATTATTAAGATCATTGTTAAAGCTTTAGGCCGTTAATTTTAGTCAACATTATGTACCTATAAGCAGACCTGTTGCCAGACGAAGCATTTGATTTTACTTGGAGAGCCTGTTTATTTTTATATTTTTGTATTATTATTTCCTTTTAAGGCTTAAGCTTCCATTATCAATTATAAATGAATTGAATAAAACAATATATTTTATATTTCAGTGACATTGTTGGACAAAATTCAGGCATCAATTAATCCTAGAGTCCCACTGATTTGAGGACTGTGGGTACCAGCCCAGTTGTCCTAATCCAGTGTCCACACTGGCTCACACAGAACAGTTGGAGTGACTCTGGGGCCCACTGATAGCCAACAAAACATTTTACTCAACAATATTTTACTAACATTTTACTCAATGGACAGATAATCAATAAGACTAACTAGCTCCCTAGTTTTATAATATTATCAAAACCACTCAGTGCAGTTATTGTAATTCCCATTTATTTATTTATTATCTAAAAAAATCTGTTATTTTTTTTCATAAAATGTACCAAATAATGTTCACAATCTACTCCTTTTTAATTAGGTGTTTCTATGTCAGTTTGATATTATGTTAGTAACTGTAACTGAAACAGCTGCCATAACAGTCTGTCAAGAGATGGTGTATAACGTGACACCAAGTGTGATTTGATTATGTTTAATCCCAAGTCTGACCCTGAGCTGGAAGGTGATCCTAAGTGACATGAGCCAACATCAACACTGAATGTCAGTCAATGGAAACCTGAAGCATTTTAACATGTAACATATGTTACCGTTTAAAATGTGATTTGTGTGACTGAGATTAGTCAACTAAACATGACAATCAAGGCTTTTGATGGCAACACAAAATCCCTTTTAGCATTTCTTATTAATATTCATTGTAGTGATTTTGTGTTTGTGTTTACCCTATTTTTTCCTCATATTAAGTCATAATTAAATTCTATTACAAGATGTGAGTGGTCTTCTTATGTATGTTGACTCATAGGCCTATATGTATTTAGATTAATTGTTGAATTAAATGCTTATAATACCTTCCCATCATAATGCTTAATGTTCCAATGTATTTTATGCTCTGTTGTGTTTGTTGCTTGTGGTATTTGGAGTGTTTTGATGAGCTCTGCCCTTCTAATTCCACAGTAGTGGACTACAGATGGCAGATAAATTTTATTTGACTCTCTCAATATTTGCAATAAATAACACAAAAACTTACAGTGGGTTCCTTTTTGTAAATCTGCATGAAAATATTCAGCCTTCTCCTGTTGCCCTTCTGTGAGCTAAAATTTTACATAATCATAATCTGTGGCCAATTGCACTGAATACTTGAATATTTACAGTACATATTTGTGTGTGTGTTTTGACTCTGGTCTTTTCTCTGTTGTTTTGTTCAGGAGAACAGTCGCCTATCACCAGAGATGGACTCTATTCACCCATGAGAGGTGAGTGTTTCTCCTGTCTGTTCTCCCTGGCTCTCCTCTTTGTCTTTACTGATACGATATTTTGCTTAAGAAACATTGCAGTTGTGTTCCTGCCAAATTTAGGACACATCGGCTGTCAGTCACACTCCAGCGGGGGAAGGGGATCTGCTCTGCACTGAGGAAGTCTCCAGACTATGAAGGAAAATACTTTTTGACTCTTCACATCTAGCTCACTGTCCAAAGAACCCCAGAAAACATGCTAACTTTTAGCAGCTGCCATTTTAAATGTCCCCTTGCAGTATGAAAGGAGACACATCTCGGAAATGTGCCAGCACAGTTAAGTTTATTGAGTTTAAAGTAAAGTTTATTGCCCAATATAGAAAGCTCTGTATGACTGAAACACAATCCATTTGAAGTCGTCTAGTTAAAACTTTTGCCTCTTGCTAGATTTGTCTTGCATTGTGTTAGCATCTCTCTCAGCCAGACGTAACGATGACTCCTGCAAAGCAAAGCAGTGATGTTCAGTCCAGATTTATATCAAACAGGTCTGAAATGATCTGGGGCAGCCTGTGGAACTCTGTAATGCTTTGAAGGGGCAAATCGGACGTAAATCAGCCTTGACTTCCTCTAATTTGAACCCGACTTCAAGGATGAAGAAATTATCAAACAAATGCCAAATCAGTCATATTCAATTTTTTTTTAAACTTTGATAAAGCAGCAGAACAAACGGAAATTATTTTTTAAACCTTGATTTAACCAGGGATGTATTGCTGAGAGCCAGACTTTCTGTATCAAGAACGCACTCACACACTGTTACACACACTCACACTTGAAGCTGTCAGTACAACCACTGATCTCTGGCCACCTAGCAGCTCCACTGAAGCAGTTTGGGGGTTGAAGGCCTTGCTCAGGCCACCTTAGTGGTGGTAATAAGAGAGGCGCAAGTGTTGCTCTTTCACTTCCTCATCCACATTTATCCTGCCGGTCCAGGGATCCATCCAGTGATCTTACAGTAGTCCATTTCTCTAACCTATAGGCCACCACTGCCCCTAATTTTGGTACCAATCCTTGCCAAACAATCATTTACAGGACGTGTATATGCAATTTTAACATGTCACATTCCAAAGTAGCCAGTGTGGTTCTTTAGGTTCTGCTCATTTCCTGCATGCCCTTACTGTTTTACTGATTAAAAACATCTTAAATCAAATCTTGGTCCAAGTATGTAAAAAGAGTCAGAATTAATCATAAATAGGTGGAAAATTCGAACATTGCGGACATTTGCAATTTGTGCAGGTGGAAGGCAAAAGGCTATGAAAATAAGACACACACATACATACATGTAACCATACATACACATACACACACCATCATATGCAGCCAGACATACGCAAAAATCCCTCGCATGCCTCAGTAAATATACAGAGTCAAAGCTCTGGTTTTGATTGAGCTCAGGCCTATTTGTGAAAATACAGATTTACTCCTCAGTTTCTGCAAATCACATTGTATTAATTTCTCTTCATGTTTATCGTGTCATGTTTAATATTATACAGATATGTTGTCAATGGAACAAAATGACAGCTTGTTAGATTTCCATTCACTCTTATAATTTTGAGTGTATACATTTTTTCTCAAGCACTCCAATTACTAATACTGACTTTGGAAAATGCATGTTTTGGTGCTCTCACCTACAGGTCTAAAAGTAAATTTTCCTAATCAAAGGCAACCCTGTTGCTGTTGTGTCTTTCATTTGTCATTTTTTAATCATTTCAGCACCACAAATGTAAATCCACTTCCATTGTACAAGGAGGGCAGCAGTCTCAGCAGGAGAGATCTCAAATACTTGGCAAAAAACAAAACAAACATTTTCTGCGATGTTCAAAATGTATACATTTTTTTCCCCTTGCACACTGACTCCAACCACAAGCTTGACCTATAAAGATCCCAATAGTGACTTAAACTTTGTCTATTTAAATACATTTCTGGTTTGGAGTCAGTGTGCAGGCGTTACTCTTCATCAATGCTGTTTTCCAATAGCCTTGCATCTACAGTACATATGATTTGCATATGATTACCCTCCCTGTATTTGGGTGAACAGACTATTATCAAACAGTGTCTGTTGTCTAATGTGAATGTGTTCACAGGTTCTTGAAAAAGAAACTGTTGGGGAACTTTGTACAAAATAGGAGAAACTGTTTAAATTTCTGACTTAGAGCAGATTGCACACAGAAGCAAAAGTATGTGCACTGTATATACTATAAAGATCTCTATGATATCTATTCTTTGATGATCTTAAAAAGTTCTTGCATCTAAATGCTGACAAAGCATCTGATTCCCTGAAATTGGCAGGAACATTTATTTGGTCTGAAACACGTGCATGGATGTATATTTTTGTAAGTGACCCTGCCAGCTTGTGTTTGATAATGTACAGAGATATTGGTGATCAGTGTTTATGAACCTGGGCGTTATCAGAGTATCTCTAAATCTGATTATCTGAGGTAAACAAAGAGGCAAATTGCTTTGGCAAGGACTGAGAACAAAAAAATAAAAAATTGGCCTCTGTGTTGCGGCACAGCATATCAAGTTCTTCCAGAAATGTGGATTTAAGTCCAGCTCGTGAACTTGATCACGGCACTCAAAATTAAAACAAATAAGGTGTTTTCATATTGCTCCCTGTAGTGAAATTCTTCTTTTCTTCTCTGAGGTTGAGGCGGTTCTGTCTAATTACTGAGCAGTCCTGCTGCTTTTATTGAACAGGACGTCATAGCTTTCATTAGCTTATAGCACTTCAGGACTGAAGACCTGTACTACAAAAAATTATTACCGTATTAAGCTTTTTCATGGGAAACACAAGGCCAAGTTTGTTGCCAGGTATTTAAAAATAAATTGTTTTCTTAAGTCTTTTTCTGGCACTAAATGTGATGTATTGATTTTTATAGATGTTTAAATTTTTTAATGAACTTGTTTAAAGTAACGTTATATGTGATTAGTGTTGCAAGAACAAGTGCTATGTACTATAAATATATAAAGTAAATAAGTGACGTGCAGGAGCAGATGACCAGCTTTCAAATCATGAATCAGATGCAATATGGTTACCAACAACATAACTACATCATCATTGTAACATTTGCAATGTCTATCACCATGGCCAGATTAACCTGGTAAATTATAGTTTGGAGGCCCCATGGCAAATATTTGCTTTTGGGTCCCAGTTGACAGAAGGGACCCCTCTACAGTATGGGTGACAGGACAAGGTAATAATGCAGAACCCACCGAGTTTATATAGTACTTTAGTGGTATAAATTCCCTAACAAAAGGTGGACTGTTCAGATAAGGAAGGTAATTTTAAAAAACGATCCAAATTCCTTGTTTATTCAATATTTAACAAACAGCATTCCCATAAGCTCTAGACCTTCACGGGTTAAACATCGCGACTAGACATTAACAGATATAAATCTTCCTTGACCGGTGGTCTAAAAGCTTTTAAGGAACTGAAGTTATTTACATGATGTTGAGAGTACTTGTTTTGACATGTGTTGATCTTCAATCTCATAACTAGTGTACAGTAGACCCGTGACACCATCAGCTACATTGATACAACTGAGCAATCAGCTGGCACACCTCGTATTTATCAGCTGTTGTTTCCTGAAACCTCTACCTGCTACTGATGCTGTTTTTAAAGGAAAAATGAAAGCTTGAAACTGCATCAATGCCTCTGTCTTTTTTTTTTTTTTGAGTAACTCTACTGCTACATATTTTGAATATCAGGTGATCTCCTGGTTTCATCTTTAGAGATTGAATCTGAAAAGCAGGAATGTCATGTCTGCTTCTCTTTCCCAAACCTGATGTACACACTCCCTCAGTCTTCCCTTCCTTCTTCGAATTTTCCTCTTTGTGGCTGATCTACAGTGAAAAATGGGCTCAGACTCCAAATCCTCACCGAGCAGACTGTCTGCTTTTAATTCAAGGTCTTTCCAAGAAAAGGGGCCCACAGCGGTTTATGAAATGAGTGCACACTCCCTCACAGAGATTATGTGTTACAAACAAATATAATGTGAAAGATACAGTTCTCTGCCATGAGATGCGATTCTAGAGTCTGTTGGGACCCTAGGCAAAAATTCCCAGGGGTCCCCTCCAACAAGTGTTCTAAATAATCTGACACCAACGAAAAATGTAAGAAATCTAAAAAAAAAAAAAAAAAAAAAAAAAAATTGTAAATGTTCACATTTTCAAAATATAAATGTAAAGAACAATAAAAACCAAAACAATAAAAACCTAAACAAATAACTACAGCATTGTCACATTGTAAATAACCCACATTATAAGGCAACTGCTCATCAACACATAACGCATTGATTTTGCAAATACTGTTTACGGGCCTTGGCTAGTGCAAATGCTGCCACTATGTCCTCACATCAAAAGTTCACAAGCTGCACATCTGAACCTGAGCACGACTGCTTCTGCTGCTGTTATTCAAGTGTCTCCCCCATTAGTTAAGGCTAGACTTATCAGACTAGGCTTTAATGTTTGAATTCCATTCAAAAAGAAATCAGCCATACTTTGTCAATAACCAAAGAGCACATCAGAGAAGCAGTTTTGCTCTGGCAAAGTGGCATTTTCCTGAGGAACATTTTATGCAAGTGGTCTCTAAATTTCAGTTAGGGCCTGCGGTACACTGAAATACAATCATTTTAATGCTGTTTGAAACATTACATACATATTTAAAACAAATTTTAAACATCTTCACATTTTTAGTTTGACAAGCTGTCGCACAGATCTCCCAGCAGGATCAACTCCTGTGGAGTTTAAAGGAGAGATTTACTTTCTCCAAATGTCTTTTCTCAATTAAATTAAAGACCAAAGGAATAGGACTTGATGTATTCAGCAGGGCAGCGTCCTCCTTACTATTTCGCAGAGTGATGAATTATCCTTTCAAGTTCTTTACTCACTGATGTTTTTAGGAGCGCAAACAGCTCTTTAAGTTAAAGAAAAACTCCTTGTTGAAAAACTGTTGCGTCAATGATCATTTTTGTGTTGCACTGCAAAGCATTATTTTGCATTATTTAACAGTCTCCTCACTTACCGGCACACAGCTCATGTAGATTTTTGTTCTGTTTGTTCTGTCCTGTGGTCCATGGTTCTCTTTATTTATAGGCCTACTGCAGAGTCACTACATGTTTTGGCTAGGTGTGCCACATAAATAGAATAAGTTAAACTACTAAACCAATTGGCATGTCAGTGGTACAATAAATTAGTTTTTATCAAAGTTTTATGTAATTTGCAATTTCCTCTTGTTTTTTTTTTTTTTTGCTTGTGTCTCCACAGGTTTTCAAAATACATCAAATCTGAATGCAGAGAGAATTGTCAGTGATGCAGGGATATAAGATATGGAGACCCAAAATATTAAATAAACCAAACTAAAAGTCTACAGCCATGCTAGCGACTTTGTGAGACTGTTTTTAGGCACAACAGTGCTTTGAGCCAAGTGCTAACATCAGCATCTCTGTTGAACAATTTCCTAATTAGCACTAAACACAAAGTACAGCTGAGGCTGATGGGAATGTCATTAGTTTTGCAGGTATTTGGTCATGATCCAAAGTACTGGACAAGTAACATTTTGATCTGACATTGGCACTAGATAAGGCATCACTGACCTTATTACAATTAATCTGGAGGGGAACATGAATGTCTGTACCAACTTTCTTGACCATCCTAAAAAGAAACTCTGAAATAAGTAATCATATGAATAAATACAATTTTAAAAATACAATTTAACCATGGAATTGTGAAGTAATCCAATTCCATTTTCCAAACTCAGAAAAAAATATAAAATGTTATTTCATCCTTTATTTGAAAATTGAAAAAAAAAAATGGATTTATTATTTATTTCATAATATCTTATTTATTTATGTAATGTTTAATTTGGTCTCCTTAACTGCATAATAAGAAATTGAAAAGTTGGTGAGTTGTCTGCAACATCTTTTTAAAATCTATTTGTTTACATTTTGAGAAATCTTCACCATGAGAAGTGATTCTACATTATGTGCTAGCAGTTCCTGTTTGCACCATAAAATTACTTTGATACTTTAAGAAAAATTCTAAATGATTATTAGGCAAGTTCTGAAGTTATAAGATGTGTTTTGGTACATGATTTCTTAGGATGTTATCCTCAATGGACATCAAATGATACCACTAGTAATGTAAAGAGTGAGTTGTGCTGAATTCAGCAGTATGTGCATTCCTATTTGACAGAGTTATGACTCTTACAATAAGGGGTGCACTTTCTGATGCAAAAGGGGTATGCAATTTAAATACTGCTGATGAAGTGAGAGAAACTGGAGCTTCATGTAGGTTAAACAAAGGAAAGGAAACAGGGCATGGTGGTAATGTAAAGCATATGTCAATGTTACACTTACATAACTTTAGTCTTTATAAGGATGCTTTTGTCCAAAATACTATATAACATCAATTCCATAAATTTTTTGCATGAGTGGAATTCAACCCATCACACTGGCAGTAAACTTCTCAGACGAAGCACAATTTGAAAAAGGTGTAAAAATTCAGCCAAAGAATGAATTTCTTGTGATGGGTGAAATTGATTTATAGTCCTTGTGCATGAAAAGCAGCAGAAAATGCCCTTAAATACATCACATCAGGCAAATTGCCTGTACCACCCTGTTCAGACAGTATATGAAAATCTGTGCAGATAATTTTGCATGTGAGAGTCTTAGCAGGAGTGTGTTTCTGCACTGTCCTGACAAAATAGTGCACCACAGAAGAGGAGAAGTACTTTGTTCTCCAGCTCATATGCTGTACTGATTGTAAAGCCCCTTGAGGCAAATTTGTGATTTGTGATATTGGGCTACATAAGATTGACTTGACTTGACAGGAGGCAGCAGCAGATTACTTTCTGTACTTTTCCAGATAGTAAAAGTATTTTTATTGTCCAGCTTCTTGACTTTCACCACAATCATACATCAAAGCCTTTATTTGTGCAGGGTTCCTCTCACACCTGGCTCAGATGTAACATGTCAAGTTATATTTATATTACTGTGCATTTGCTTAACATGCATTCCTTAGTGCCAGTATGACACCACAGGGCGTCAAATACCAACGTTTTGCCACGCCCCACGGCTTTGTGTGCAGATGCACATGGTACCCTTTAGCGTTTGTATGGGATGCACAGAGCTGCCAGAAAGCCTAAGGGAGGTCAGGTGAGGTATTATAACGAGCGACATAAAGAGCGAGAAAGTCCACCTGTGGAGATGATAGGGTGGATGGTTGGATGGATGGGTCAAACAACACTGGACTCACCCAGGAGACTGGGGTTCATGTCCCATGTAAAACCAAAAGTTAACATTGAGTTATTTAAAGTTTACATTACATTACAAGTTATGCCATGTGACTTCCTACTACCTAACCAAGTAGTTTTGTTGCCTAAACCTAACCAACACGTGACTTACGTCACTTATGTCACGTGACTTCCTACTAACTAACCAAGTACTTTCTGAAGGCGTCTCCTACAGACGCTAAAGTAGTTTCTCAAGGCATCGGTTTTTGACGCCCTGGGAATGAGAACAAGTTGCACACCACTGAGAGATCAAAACCTATAGTGGACTGTCGGATGACAATAACAAATTAAATATATGGACACGTGTTTAGTTCACAGGTAAAACTCACAGCTTTGACACTGTGTTCAATACTTCATTAATCTGCATTGGACAACGCCACTGTTCTCCCGATAAGGTCACTCCACAGTCTGATTTCCTCCTGGGTGAGCTCAGTTCAGTATCCCTATCATCATACACAGACATCAGCAAAACATGTCAGACAATTAACTGCATTTCACAGGAAGGAAGAATAACTGCATGTTAAAGTAGCACATTGCATAAGGGGTCTGTGATTAAGTTCAAAGTCAATAATAAGAGGTCAGATGTGATTTTACCCGACCTTTTTGTTTGTGTGTCTGTGGTAATGTGATTAAATTGATGGATGAGGGCAGCCTTTGATCTTGGATGATCTACTGAGTGTGCACTACATTTATTTTTTTTTTTTTTTTGCCTGTCTGACTGTCTTAGATGTAACTGTGCGTGCTGTGCATCTGTGTTTATACTGCTTTGCCAGGTTGATGAGCTGAGGGGAATAAAGTACACACCACATGGTTGTCATAATAATGGACTATGTCACCTAAATGCAGCAGTATGGCTCTTCTCTGTGCTTTGTGGACAGCAGTGGATTTCTGTGTCACATGGCATAAGTCACACATGCATTACTTATTAAAAGGATAAATATATTGTTGGTTTTGCATTGTTGCTAGAAATAAAAACACTAGTGTTATCCTTTAATTGCCTTCCACTGTCTTCATGTCTTTGTCTTAATAAACAGGAGTGGCCCAGTAGGTGGCTGTTTTTAGCTATGTGACTGATACCCAGTAATATTTTAATTTATTTTGTTACATTTTTAGTGTAGTATACAGTCGAGAAGAATAGGAAATGTGGGATGACATGGTATGTGGTACTGTATGCGTCTAAAGCACCCTGACTCTCTAAACCCCAGAAACACTTTCCCTCAGCTTTGCATTTAGACCACCAACCACCTTAGCATGGTTGGGCTTATGACTATTCTGACTGGTTTAAAACAAAACAAATTACCTACATCTATCAAACAATTATAGCACAAACACTGTGATATTGCAAATCTGGCAAATGAAGGCTATAATTCACCTTTAACAATATAATTTCAAAGTAGCACTTTAATGAGTACCTTGGTTTGATTTATAGCTGTGGATCCAAAAAATGTATTGCAAGCATGAACATTACATTTCTTTAGTGTGGAGGAGGAGAAATGTGTGGACGTGCATCAATCTGTCGGAAACTGATTCAAATATTTTAAGGTTTGATTTACACACCTGATGTTTCCACAGGTCATAATGTCCAAGGGAACAACAGTAAATCTGACGTGGATTCTCTGAATATTTGAAAATGTTTCAGCTCTGCCTTTTCAAGCTTTTCAGGATCCTCCAGAACGTCTCTTTCCCCCTCTCTTTCTCTCTGACTCTTGTAGTATGAAATGTTAAAAGAATAGTTCAATATCTTGGGAAGTAATATATTATTAATGCAGCTCAAAGTGCTTTACAACAAAGAAAATACATGCACAGAATGTTTCACATAAAAAATAACAGAATGAACATAAAAACAGGGATAGAATGCCATAGTTAATGTAAAATAAAGTAAAAATAAGATGAGAATAGCATACATAAGCATAACATACTTAAAATGTAAAATAAAAATGAGGAATGCATAACATAAAATGGAAAATAAAACCCACTAAATAATAATAATTAAAAAATAACAAATCAAAATATAGTTACAAGGATACATAAAGAATAGAATACATAAAATGCATAAAATCTAGTAAAATACAGCATTTTAAATGCAGCAGTACATAAATGTGAAGCAAAGAGCAAAAGAGTTCCGTGCTTGTATTAGAAAAGTTCTAATTCTTATCTAGTTAAAGGCTTCCTTGATATCTACAAGTGTGTTCTATAGCTTTGGGGTGTAATTGACAAAGGCTGCATCCCAGATTTTCTTTCAGCTGTTGCTGGGAACCTCCAATAAACCAGCAGCAGATGGTCGCAGTGTTCTTGAAGTAGTGCACAAGGGAGTTAGCAATGTAGCAAGTTTGGTCCTAGCTCATTAAGGGCTTTGTATATAAGGAGGAGGACCTTAAAATCAATTCTAAATGTTACAGGAAGCCTGTGAAAAGCAGCTAAAACTGGACTAACGTGCTCTCTCCTCTTGGTTCTGGTTAATAGCCGAGCTGCAAAGTTTTGAATGAACTGATGTCTCTCCGTGGCCAGTGAAAAGTGCATTACAGTAATCGAGTCAGCTTGAAATAAAGGCATGAATCCGTTTTTAGCATCTTTTTGATTTATAAATGGTTTATTTAATTTATAAATACTTTAGCTATGTTTCTAAGGTGGAAAAATTATGTTTTGGTCACCTTGTTAATGTGGGACTTGAAGCTTAGATCTGAATCTAAGATAACGCCAAGACTTGTAACCTCAGATTTAACCCAGGGAGTCAGTTTCCCCAGATTATTAAGCAGCATTTCTCTTTTTGTTTTAGGGCCGACTAGTAGGATTTCAGTTTTGTCCTCATTTAACTTTAAGATATTATTGCTCATCCATTTATTTATTGCCAAAAAACAGGTAATCATGGAGTTTATAGCTACAGCATAATTTGGTTCAGCAGAGATGTATAGTTGCATGTCATCCGCATAGCTATAGAAACATACATGGTGCTCTCTAATGATGTCACCAAGTGGCAGCAAGTATAGTGAGAATAGTAATGGACCAAGGCCCCATAACAGATGTCATGTTTCTCAGACACATGATCTCTAAGACTGACGTACAACTTCCTCCCTTTAATGTATGTTTTGAACCAGTTTAACACACAGTCAGAAAGACCAACCAACTTTTCAAGACGATTGATTAAGATGTCCTAGTCAATCATATCAAAAGCTGCGCTTAGGTCTAAGAGGACAAGAATCCAACAAGAGACCTTATTTTCATCAGAGTTTAGTCTGAGGTCACTGATCATTTTAGTAAGAGAAGTTTCAGTGCTGTGGTGTGTTCTAAAGCCTGACTGAAGTTCCTCCAGGATATTATTTTCTTTAAGAAAGGGGTTTATTTGCACGGAAACTACTTTCTCAGGTATCTTACTAATGAATGGAAGGTTGGATATCGGCCTATAGCTGGTCAGTGCATTGCTGTCTAGGCTGGGTTTCTTTAATAAAGGTTTTACAACAGCTGTTTTGAATGCATCTGGGAAGATGCCTGTTTGAAGAGATGTAGTTATAATCTTCAAGACATGAGTTGAAACACTATCGAACACCCGCTTAAGAAATGCTGTAGGTACAGGGATAGTACATGAGGTGGAGGAGTTACACTCAGTGACAGTCTTGCAAAGCTCAGTTAATGTAATACAGGTGAATGTTCCCATGGTTACATCTATTTTACAGCGTTTGCTGAGGTCATCTATGTTTATATCAGCAGCAATACTGGCTCTAATTGAAGTTATTTTGTTATTGAAGAACAATGTAAGTTCTTCACAGTTTGATGCAGAGAACTGCAGACAGGTGGGGGCAGTGTTGAATAGCTGGTCAATAGTGGAGAATTATCTAGAGTTTCCAGCATTCTCTGTAATAATCTCATTGTGGGTTTTTTTGTACATTCGTCAGAAACAAAGTCATTTTATGTGCCCAAACATCCACTCTGAACTTTAACATAAGAACATCACGCTTCCTCCTGCTTTGCTGCTGAATGTCATTTTAAGCTGTTTGTGCTTACAAATCTGTCTCTGGTCAATAGTGGAGAATTATCTAGAGTTTCCAGCATTCTCTGTAATAATCTTGGAAAAGTAATTCTTTCTTGCCAGTCGTATTAGCTTTGTTATAGAGAGTCATGGCTTCTTTGTATATATACATGTATATATATATACAGTGAACTGTGAGCCTAGTTTTCTTCCATTTTCTTTTAGCTGCTCGACAGATTCTCTCAATCTCATTGTGGGTTTTTTTGTACATTCGTCAGAAACAAAGTCATTTTATGTGCCCAAACATCCACTCTGAACTTTAACATAAGAACATCACGCTTCCTCCTGCTTTGCTGCTGAATGTCATTTTAAGCTGTTTGTGCTTACAAATCTGTCTCTATAATCTTGATTTGTGATTGTGATTGATTACTGAAAAAGTTTATTTGCATTGTTGTTAAATATCTGTCTTCTGTGTTTCAGGTAGTGTGGACTGTGGACGAAGAGACAAACAGAGAGAGGGAGAGACAGAGAGAGTGGCATGGACTGACAGAGAACTGGATAACAACACAGGAAGGCCATCAAACAGCAGGGAGCTGGACACACACACACACACACACACACACACACACACACACACACACAACCATAATAACACACAGCAGAGAGTCAAACTTGACACTTTGTCAAAGCCACAGGAAGATACTAAAACAGCAGGATACTGCCAGAACACATCATAAACTGATGAGTTACACACCGTAACAAACACACACAGATGAAAAAACACAGTGATGGAGACAGACTCGATGCTGTGTCAGAGCCACAGGAAGATAGTAAAACAGCAGGCTGCTGTCAAAACACATCTTAAACCAACAAGTTTTACACACACACACACACACACACACACACACAGAGAAGAGCTCTACAGTTGACGGCAGCCACGTTTGGGAAAGCCGGAGCTCATCAGAACATCATCTGCTGCTTTACAGGACTCTAAACAACACGACTGAACGGGCTACATACTGAGGCAGAGCTGGTTGTTGATTGGAAACCTTGTTAGTGCAAATTGTTTTGAAATTAAAATTAAAAACAAATCCCAAAATCAAATTCCTGGACATAATATTTTCAATTATTTCAATGTTGATTGAAGAAATTTCCTGGAAAGAACTATATGTAATTTGGTAGTAATTACAGGGGAACTAGAAACATTGTTCAACTGATACACTTCCAATTATCTGAAAAAATGTGAACTTTGTCTACATGCAATTCAACACACTATGTATGGATAGCTAGATATTTACTTGGGTTTAAATTCAGCTGTTCTTTAAAGAAAATTCCTTTTTCAGTAGCACATTATGAAAATGTGGTAAAGGCCTTGAAAATACCAGTTATTGGACAAAATACTTTAAACCTCCACATATTTGGCTCTCCTGCTCCAACTACTGTGAAATGTAACATGGTGTAGATCACCTTACAGAACAGTGGTGACAATCAACAGGTCATTGAGACAGAAGCTATCTTTACACCCAATTGTGCATAGGTATGATGATGATTCCAGGTAAACACAAAGAAATGAAAAGGAGAGGTCTTCTCTTTGCAGACTTCCCTGTTGATGACAAACCTGAACCGTCTGTGTGAATTGGCTCTGACTGCTATTGGCAGGTGGTATCAGGCTGTACAGAAAGACTAATAGTAAATTGAAGGTTCCTAAGAAATTATTACGAAATGATTCAGAAATTAAGGACATGAAAACTAAAGTGTTACCTTTCAATGCAATGAACTATCTTCCACTACATCCCTAAACATTTCTTCACGTGTGTAAATCATAAACCTTATGAACACATTTTATTCATTTTTAAGTACAATCTACCACCACAAACCTATTCCACTGAAAGCTGATACCTCTATGAAAAAATGAATTATGGCCCAACTCTAATGCAGGGTATTAAACAGGATAATGTGGTAAGTCGTCCAAAGAGAACGTCTTTCAAAATGAGTTGGAAATGTTAATAAAACGTGTTTTTGTCACATTGTTCAGATGATGTAAACTCTGGTTATTAATCACATTGTAACATCATCAGATATAAATGACTGTACACCCCTTATCAAGAAATAATCACATATTTAAACTTGGATGTGATGCTGTCACTTTAATCCTATAATGGATTGTTTCTCAATCTTGGGGTCAGATGGGGTTGCTTACTATGCAGAAGGGGTCGTGTTAGATTTTTAAACTTGTGATATTAGTTTGACATGACAAACTATTATCATAAGTTTTGGAACTCAACATCGAGTCAAGGGTTAAGAAAAGCTGAGAAACAATGAATTAATATAAACAGGTTTTAATTACAAACGCATGTTCACATGTTCATTATCTTAAAGTTTTATTATCAGTTGTTGTTACAAGGTTGATTTGTTTTTCAAATGAGTTATGAACAAATAACATATGGGGTTTTATTGCACATAAATCTACCAAACCTTAAAAGGGTTCAAATCAACAATAAAAATGATCAAACTTGGAATATGAGGCTTTTATACAAATATAACAAAACCCCTAATGTTTTACGTGATGACTTCTGTAGCGTTATACCTACTTAAATTTAAATATTTGCACTCATGTGAATTATCTGGGGCACCACTTCCAACTGGAAGAAAAAAAAAAGAAACCTTATACCTTAATTATGAATTCTCAATACATTGATCCTCATCTCTATTTTGAGGAAAGATTCAGACAAAAACTTGGTGATAAGTGAAACATTTATTTATAGCTAAATATCTATAACAAGTGAATCAAGTAAATAAATGAGGTATTAATAATGGTTATATGGCATACAATCACAATTAAATAAATGCAGTAAACGGGTCGTTTAAATCGCAATTTAGGTTATTATTCAGTTTGGTGATAGTGAAAAGGAGTATGTGATTTCTGATATCAGAGGGAGCAAATGATTGCTAGATTATCAATTCAGCTTCCTATCCAACATCAAACTCTTATCACAGTAGCAGATGGAAATTTTGCCTACTTTTACAGTGTAGTTTCAGGCGAACATCTTTCAGGAGGGACCCCAAATTGTCGTTCTGGTTCCAGTTTACTTCATGGCCTCCCAGCGAGGTGATACCCACTGGAACACTGTGGTAGTGGAGCAGGTCAGGTCAGACAGTAGTGTTTCTCTGGTTGTCCTTGGCTGCCCACTGTTGTGGGATGCAAAAGTCTTTGATGCAACTTAGGCTGCCTTAATAATTAAGGCAGTCAGCAGGCAGGTGCCATGCACAATGAATCTTGATCCGTAGACTGGTTGCTGTCGTCAGATAGAAGCTCTACTAAACTTCCTTTCTATACTTGTTACTCGTTCTATACTCGCTATTATCAAAGCAAGATTGACTGGAATACAAAAAGCTTAACGAAAAAAAATTAGGTGTGCTTTCACTAAGATTAAAATACACACAACTGAGACGAGAAAGGTAAACTTAGGAAAAGAAAATCTCTGGAGAAAAGGTAAACTAAGAGGAGCAGTGGTTAGGATCTCCTTAGGGATGGAGAGCAAAAAATGAAGAGCGATGGACAAAGGAGATCTAGCCTAATGGTTTTATCCACTGTTAGGTATAGCCGTGAACTGGAGGCAGAGAAGCGGACTTTTCGCGCCAACTTGCTATGTGCCTCTCCTTTTCTTTGTTCTGATGAGAAAACGTGGTTTCCTTTACTTTTATGGATTTATTTAATTTCATATTTTTTGCAAAATCATCACATACTTCCTCATCACTGTAGTCAATCCAGCATGATTCTAACATCGAATAATATGTAATGATGTTGTGCATAAAACATTTACAAAGGCATATGGTTTAAGCAGAAATCATATTCCAGAATATCATTCATTCAGTTATATCTTTCCTAACTACGTTAACCATGTAAGGGACAATGTACAGCGAGCCGGTCATTATTGCAAGATTAACCCCAACAGGGTGATGCAGGACAGTCTAGAATCACCCTGTACATTATCCCAGTTATTACACGGATACTTACTAAAGAAATCAATAATTTGACACCAAATATTGATTTAATTGATTTAAAAATTATTTTAAAACGTTTTTGTTTTTTTGCCACAGGACTTCTTTCTGCGGATTGTTATGATTGGACTCAAGAGTCTATGTTCATATCTGCACTGAACCATAGGAACAGTCTGTTATTCATAGCAGCGGTCTGCTCTTCAGCAATAACAGACTGTAGAATGGCGTAACTGACCAATCAGAATCGAGTATTCAAGCCATGTAATAATAGTAACATAATAACATAATTTATAATACTGATAATAGGTGAGCAGATGGCTAAACAACAGTTTAATTACACACTATAATAAGTCACATTCTTATACAAATCATTTTGCATTCTTAATATTACAGAGACTAATCAATGGTCACTAGATAGAAGTATGGTCACATGGGAAGCAAGGTATTAAATTGATGAATGAATAATTCAGTTGTTCTACATCGTATATCGCAGTTGGGCTATTCTACAAGAAAATGTGCTAAGTAACGTTAGCTAGATTACTGACCGAATTGACATTTGAGTTTACATTAATTCACATTTGGTTTAGCAAAAGAAGAAGTAATTTCCTCAGGAATGCATCCGAAGATTTATGTCACATCTGCTGAGATCTTTATCTTCCTGACTGAAGTGAGAGAAAGGGGCTGAACTGATCTTTGTGTGTGTGAGTGTGAAAGTGTAAAAGTCATGTACACAGAGGACACAACTGGTTCTTTAGTTTTAATTTGATTGTCTTTATGGTAAGACTCCAGTCTTTGTTCTTTGGGGAAGGTAATTCATTGATTGTTTGGTAGGTTTTGTTTTTCCTTGTCGTTGTAGCCAGTTGTATTAGAAGAAAGAGTCTTGACTATTCCCACCTCCACTATCAATCTCATTATCATGACAAGACCCTTAACTCCGAAGGGAGACAGAGAGTCTCGGTACCAGGTCTGGAAGGTGTTGTAGTGACACTTTTACTTGTTGATGAGTGCTAAGTCAACTTATAAATCCAGCGAAAGTCAAGGAAGGATGTTTATTCAAATCCCAGAGAAATTTTGCAAGACCATAAACGGTCTCTCCTTTTTGGCCTTCTCAAACACGGACCTCCAGTCCTTGTGTCTGGATGATGAAATTTGAAGATAGAGGGACTGATCAGTACACTTTACTATGCTGAGCCCCATCTAGTGACCTCTGAACCTGTCTGAAAAAACTCATGCAAATATGTCTTTGGTTTACAAATAAGAATAAGAATCAATTGCTGCCAAAATAACCTCACGTCAAAAATAATGTCTGTCAAAGTGTTATTTTCTTAGTAGTTATAACTTTAATTATTACTATTATTATTATTATTATTGCTCTTATAGATATGAAAGGTTTTTAAATAAAATTTGGAAGTGGCTGCATTCGTATTCACAGTAATGATCATACTAGTGGTTTTGCATGTTTGAGTCCATTAACTACAAACCACTACACACATTACTACTAATTATTTACTACTACTAATTCTTTTTTTTCTGAAACACTCCAGATATTTCCGTCATTCAAAGTGCCACTGGTTTTAGTTCATTTCAGTAAACTATGAAAGTCGCTTTTAAAAAGACTAGCAAATGGCTTAAGAATAATTAATTTGGGGGGGGTTAATGTCACATTAAGGTTGAGCTAGAACTGACGTTCATTGTCAACCAGGTAGAGCCATTGTTGATCCGACTTAAGGTCCACTTTCTAGCTTATACTGTAGCTTTTCTTGATGAAGATTGGGAGATGTGGTTCAAGCTCTAGAAAAAAATAGTACATACATTGCAGTTGTGCGATTTCCTCTCCTTGTTGACACATGAGAATTGCAGGTAATCTGCTAAAGTGCATTACACTGATGAGCGTTGGTATTCTTTTTTTGTGTAATAAAGTTTGCTGTTCAGCAGTTAACAGTCCCTGCCTAAAGCCCCTGAAAATATAGTTTCAAATCTATCTAGTATTTTTATATAACATTAAATACTCATTACTAAATGTGCAACAATCAAAGTTAAAGTCTAGAAAGACTTTGTCAGGTATTATTTACTATGAGTATTTACTACAGTAAACAAAAACTCAGCAAATCTGCTTCATCAGGATTGTGGGGGTGTGCTGTGATCAGATGTAATTGACCGTTGCCTGGCAACACGAGCAAGCAACCCCACAACTGTCATCATATGTTGATTAAAATATTTCTAAATCCAGATTGGTGCACAGAAATGCATTATATAAACAAAACATACAGAAAATCTCTCATGTGAAAAAACAAAAACTGTTGACTGGGACTTTGCCTTCATGCTGGAGCCTATCGCTCACAGTAAGAAGCTGGTTAAGAAAATATGTTTTCAGAGCCTTTAAGTGAATAATCCAGAACCATGTTCAATCCATGTCAAATACATAACTTTATGTATTGGTTGAAACTGCATTATTATGAAAGCATATTACTATTAGTAAACAGTAAAGGCTATATTGGAAGTTTTAAAGTCCTCAGTATATTGCCACTGTATTGTAATTTCAGTAAAAAAAAGGTCAAAATAGAGGAATAGATGGAAGGAGCTTGGCTGCTGTTGATAATGTGAATTTGTCCCTGAAAAGACCCTTCCCTCTTACTGCATTTCCTTGTTCCCTTCTGAACGTATCTTCCTTCCTTCTGTCTTAACGCCCTCTTCCCAGTTCATTCTTCCCTCCTTCATTTTCCCTTCTTAATCCAACATCTTCCCTTTCCTTTTCATCTCCTCATCCTTTTTACCTTTTTTATTTTCTTTACTTCCTGTCTGTCCTCTTCACCTCTCTTCCTTACCTCTTGTCACCCTTCTTTCCCTTTCTCTTCTCTCCTTCTATTTATCTCTGATTCCTTTGTCCATTTTTCCTATTCCTTTCATAGCTTCTTCCTTGTTCCTTTCATCTTTAACTTTTCTTTCCTTTCCCGTCTTCCTTCATTCACTCTTTTCTTTTATTCCTCAACTCCCATCTTGTTTTTCCTCTTCACGAAACTGTCCTCTCCTGTTAGAAATGAAGAGAAAGTATCTTCTCTTGATGGATGATGTGCTCACTTCTAGCTAAGTCAAACTGACTTACAGCAATTTTAACAAAAGGAAGAAAGTAAACAAGCAGATTTCCCAAATAATTATTCCTCCAAACTTAAGTTAGTAGGAGCCAGCGAGTAGCTGCATGGCCGATTTGGGAGACAAAACAAGTTACAACTGGTCTGGTGATAAAATCTGTGATAATTACCTGCTGCTTTGTTCTGCCACTTCTTGGTTCAGTTTAGGATTGACTCACCATATTGACAGTTTGTGAAAGTGAAAGTCTGTTTAATTTGTTATGAAGTTCATCATTACATAGGCTATACTGTACTATATACTTGTTATAATCCCATGAATGATCATCATTAGAGCAGGTTTACAAAATTTTTTAGACATCGTTTATGTAAAGGTGAGCTACATCCTACAATAAAAAGTGGAAAACTATAGTGTGTTCAATAGATCGACCCAGATACAGCAAAAGATTAGATTTGGTTCATAATGTTTATCTTTGACTTTACTTCCAAATAAGAAGCTCAGGTAGGTTAGAGGAATCTGCCCTTTTCAAACCAGCCTGAGCTCTTGTTTACTCTTCTTTACTTGTTTGCTCTTCAGATGAAAATGTAGGCTTCCTCTCTCCTCTCTCCTCTCGTCTTACTTCTCTTCCTCCAATCATCCTCTTTCTCCTCCCTTCTCCCTCTTCTTCACCTTTTCCCTATTTTACTCCCTCTTGTTGCTGTTGGATTTTTACATGCTGATGTTAAATAGTCTTTGCTGTCATTTTTAATGACTTGTGCATAGTGTGCGATGAAGGTGATGATGCTGACTCCTCTGTCTGCACTGAGAGGGTGGCCTTTACAACACATGTAAATAATCCAAATAAAAGGTTGGAATATGTGACCGTCGTCTGAAGCCTTTTGTGATCACAGACCATAATTCGAAATGTTTTCAATATCTTCCATGAATCAAACTTGTTTCTTTTATTTGCAATTTTATGCTCTTGAAAACATCTTCCTTACATCTTGTCTCACCTCCTTTATTTTTCCTCTCAGCAACAGCAATGCATTTTTGTTTGGCAGAGCTGCAGAGTTAATCACAGATACAGTAAATAACTTGGTTAGAATGTTTTATGATGGACATTAGTTGATTTTAAAGATGATCAGTACAGACAGTGAAAAGTTTTCCTTTAAGCACAAAATAAAGTAATTATCAAGTTTTCTCTACAATTGTGATACAACAGCAACATCCTGAGGGGTTTTTCGAGTTCATTACCATCCGCTGACACTATCGCTACAGCGCTTCAAATGGACAATGAATAACCAGGTATCAAGCAGATGTACTCAAACTCTGACTAGTAGTGTACATTTGTTCATGTTCAGCCCCAGTGTGTGTTTTATGCACATGTGCATAGTTGACATTTTAAAACAAACCACAAATGGAAGGTGGAATTCATGTGTGAGACATCAATTGATATTTACAAGATTGTTTGTTATTATTTTGGGTATTTTCCTTCTGTTAACTGTTTTGTATTGGTTATCGGGGACCCCCCAATTGATTTTTGAGTACAATTCAATTTAATTCTCTTACGAGAGAGTTTTGAAGCAGACGTTTGCTGGCATTAACTATCTCTACACCTGACTCCCATGCTTATATCCATTCAAGTGTCTGAATAGCAACTTAACACCACTAATTGCACTTCATGTTTATGTCTCCTCCTCTGTACCTCCATATTGGTTTCCCCAACAAAACAAGGTCCATAGGGGCATCTCAATAAATAAACATTTTCTATTACAGATTTTATATTATACTGAATTTGCTTCTGTGGGGGACCAAAATAAGATGTCTTGATGAGTTTGTCAAGGTGTTACTTACTGCTTTATTTTATGTTGGAATAAAATAATTGTTAAATATTTAACTGCAAAGTAGTAATTATTTTTTGATGCATTATGGGATGTTTGATGAAATTGATTGGATGTGGCACAGCTCTACCTAGAAAATTTTCCACCTGCCGCCACTGGTGAAAACTGTAATCTGTCGTAAAAATCTAATCTGTGACATAATCTTCTAGAATATGGGCATTGATTTGATCAGAAGGCAAACAATAAGAATGATTAAACACTGGACACTGTGGTTGTGTCCGAAATCACTCACTACTCACTATATAGTGGACTATATAGTGAGTTTGCCATTTTGTAGTGCTGTCCAAATGTATAGTGAGAATTATTATACCATATCTAGTGTTTGCATTATGCCATCACAGCACAAATCATGGCTAGTGGCCCAGCTCGCTAGGATTAGCTAATGTTAGCTAGCCTTCTTCTGTACAGTAATTGCCATTGGCAGTGCCGCTAAGTTAAAACTAGATGGGCTACACATTTTTTTAATTTGTAAGTAGCAAAATAACATTGGAGTGTCACATAAGCACTAGCGAAATATCGGTTGTCAATTTATTTTAATCTCTTCAGGGACCGACGATGATGTGGCAAACTTGATTCGCCTGAGGAGCGAGACGGACCACTTGTTCTCAGGGAAGTGTTTTGCCTCTGCAGCCAGGAGTGAGTTATGTCAAATTCTTGTGAAGGAGTATCTTATTTTGATGTGTATTTATAACAAAAGTTAATTTACACTTTATATTTTGACTAAATTGCTGTCTATATTCATTGTTAATAATACTGAAAGATTTGTTTGTTGTTTTTCGATATACTTATAACATTTTGTAGAGCTGTGTTGAAAGAGATGGGCCTGGCGTGGTGACTCCTGCCTGAGCAGCAAGAAGTGGAAAAACTTACAATGTTTGGATTCATTGTATTTAACTATAGCCCTAGATAATGAAAGCATAGATCAGTCACTGTTCTCTTTGAGTATTTTCTTTGCTGTATTTAATATTTGAAATGAACACTACATGAATTGTGCACTACAAATGTTTGATATAAATTGCAATGTGTGCAAGAGCAGGGGAGCCCACTGCTGCAACATGGAAGTGGTTCTCTCTCATGGATGAGGCAATAGGTGGCGGGCCATCTATTCAGCCTCTATGCCTCATTGCCTCAGACTGGGGAGAGAACCCTTGCATTTCAGAATCAGTGTCCCCTGATTCAGTGCCATCTGAGCCAAAGAGTCAGGCTCCAGAGCCAGGGAGTGCGTCAGGGTCAGAGGAGCCAGGGACACCACCAAAAAGGCAATGGTGTGACGCCATCCTGGAACTGCTGGAGAGGGCAGAGGAGAGGGCCAGACGAGACAAGGCCAGGGAGCAGAGGCTGTTAAATTTGTTTTCAATAATGAGGTTCCTGGTTCGATCCTCGGCTCCTCCACAGAGAGTGTTGAAGTGTCCTTGAGCAAGACACTGAGCCCCTGACCACTCCTAATGAGCAGGTTGGCACCTTGCATGGCAGCCTTTACCATCAGTGTATAAATGTGTGTGTGAGTGAGTTAATGTTGACATGTGTTGTAAAGCGCTTTCAGTGGTCAGTAGACTAGAAAAGCACTATATAAATGCAGTCCATTTCCCATAATATCTACAAAGCAAATTCTAACATCAACATTTCCTTAACTTTCCAATATAGAGAAGTTATAGATCAAAGGCTATATTGTTAACTGTTAACAATATTAGCAATAGCAATTGAAACTATTTACATGGAATGTAAAAAACTTGTGTGAATGAGTTTTGACTCCTTAATAATAGTCATGGTCATGAAGAGCTGGAGGAGTGGTGTTTGGTGCTGAAAGAGCAGCAGCGATGCGCTCACGCAGCTGTTCCCCACACTGCAAGTCTGGCTGAAGCTGACCACCTCCGTCATCTGGCCCCAGTGCCTCTTCCACAGGCTCAAGTGTATCTCCATCTCTGAGGCAGAAGTTGGCACAATGACAAAATAACAAAATGGCACAAGCAATGACCTTCACTGCAAAAGCAGGGTGCACTTCAGAGCCTTGAAAAATATTGATCGCCACCTGGTCTTCATAATGCCAAATGCCCTTTCGATTACAGAACGGGCCTTTGCATGGTGCCTGTTGAACCTTGCTGGGACTGGCTCCCTCTAAGGTGTTATGAGTATGATGGGTCGTGACATGCAAGGATATCCACCATCCCCTAGAATACAATAGCCTTCAAGTGGGTACAGTTGTTGAACATAGAAAGGGCTATTTTTAAGTACTCTGGCATCATAGACTGAGCCCGGGTAGCACACAAATATGTCCAGAAACACACTGCTTGCATCTGAACAGAATGAAACCATTTCCTGTTGAAGTAGCACTGAGCATCTGCACTTGGGGGCTTGATTCTTACGTGACAGTCATCAGTGCTGCCCACAATCAAACCAACCATTGTGCTATGTCTAAGTTTCCACAGGAGGGGGTCTAGTCTAACACTATGATAGTTAATTGTTCACACTAATAATTCAGAATGACACACACACATATATATATATATATATATATATATATATATATATATATATAAAATACCTTCACCCTCCACGGGTGGTCTCATCCTTCGAGCTCGGGTCCTCTACCAGAGGCCTGGGAGCTTGAGGGTTCTGCGCAGTATCTTTGCTGTTCCTAGTACTGCACTTTTCTGGACCGAGATGTCTGGTGTTCTTCCAGGGATCTGCTGTAGCCACTCCTCCAGTTTGGGGGTCACTGCCCCGAGTGCTCCGATGACCACGGGCACTACTGTCGCCTTCACCTTCCAAGCCTTCTCCAGCTCTTCTCTGAGCCCTTGGTATTTCTCTAGTTTCTCATGTTCCTTTTTCCTGATGTTGCCAACACTTGGTATTGCCACGTCAACCACAACGGCTTTCCTCTGTTGTTTGTCAACCACCACGATGTGTGGTTGGTTCGCCATTACCATTCTGTCAGTCTGAATCTGGAAGTCCCACAGGATCTTGGCTCGGTCATTCTCTACCACCTTTGGAGGTGTTTCCCACTTTGACCTTGGGGTTTCCAGTCCATACTCAGTGCAGATGTTCCTGTACACTATGCCAGCCACTTGGTTATGGCGCTCCATGTATGCTTTCCCTGCCAGCATCTTACACCCTGCAGTTATGTGCTGGATTGTCTCAGGGGCCTCTTTGCACAGCCTACACCTGGGGTGTTGTCTGGTGTGGTAGATCTGGGCCTCTATTGCTCTGGTGCTCAGGGCCTGCTCCTGTGCAGCCATGATGAGTGCCTCTGTGCTGTCCTTCAGTCCGGCCCGCTCTAGCCATTGGTAGGATTTCTTGATATCAGCCACTTAAGTTATGTTCCAGTGGTACATCCCATATAGGGGTTTGTCCTCCCATGATGGGGCCTCCTCCAGCACCTCTTCCTCTGTTCCCCATTGCCTGAGACATTCACTGAGCACGTCATCTGTTGGGGCCTTATCTTGGATGTACTTGTGGATCTTGGATGTTTCATCCTGGATAGTGGCTCTCACACTCACTAGTCCATGGCCGCCTTCCTTACAGCTAGCGTACAGTCTCAGGGTGCTGGATTTTATTAAGAAGTATTTTCCATGGAGTATAGTTTTTTTCCCCCTTAAGACGACAGGCATGAGATAAATCCATGAAATAGGTGTATAATTAATTAATTGTTAATTGTTTATAATTTTTAATAATATGCGCAGAGCAGCGCAAATGCCTCCCAAATGTCAACACCAACTGAACCAGACTGGCAAAGACTTACGGTAAAATTAGAATTGTAATCCTCACACATGTTGCTTCACATCAGCAGCAGAAAAGATAGATATCTCATTCGCTCCTGTGGGAATACTGCTGGATACCATCTTCTTTAAAACACTTCCATAATTTTCAAAATCTCAGGACCACATGAGAATAAAACCTGTAGCTGCTTTGAGTTTTCCCTCTCAAAACTGCCTTCTCGTACCTGAGAGCTTTTTAAGCACAGTGGCTTTCAAAAATCAACTTGGACCCATGACCTCTGCACCTGTAAACACTTCAGCTTTTGAACTACTTAATGTTTCTATTTAAAATTATTACTTCTAAATTATTTGCTTTCTCTGAGCTTTTCAGATGTTCCTCTCTCTGCTGATTTTCAAAATATGTAGTACTTGAAATTAGGGCTTGACGCCGTAACCTTAACACCCTTACATGCCGTACCTTTTAGACACCTGTACACAACTGATCCACTGAGTGTTAGTCCTTCTGACTCCATTCTCTTAGAGATTTTTTTATCTTTTATCTGCATGTTATCTTTCCTAGTGGCCCCAAGCCTGCATGTCGAAGTGTCCTTGGACAAGATACTGAAATTGCTCCCGAAGGCTGTGCCATAGTGTGTGTGTGTGTGTGTGTGTGTGTGTGTGTGTGTGTGTGTGTGTGTGTGTGTGTGTGAATGAGCATTAGTTATTCTTTCTGATGAGCAGTTGGCACCTTCTATGGCAGCCTCTGCCATCAATATAATATATTTTTGTGAATCAGGAGTTGAGTTATTTTTGTATGGCTCATGGACATTATATACTGTATAATGTGAAAGCCACAGCCTGTCAAACAAAATGGTTTGATAGTGCATGCCATGCATCATTTTACCTTTATCTAAGCTGACTGAAAAAAATAGTTTTGAGATGGTTTAAAGATTGTTATTAATGGCTCTGGCTCTCTCATGTTAACTACAGAAAGCATTTGAGTTTTGTGTCAAATCAACGAAAGGGGACATCTCAGGTGAGGTTTGAAGATGTTTTACAGCAGACAGTTGGTTCAAACAGAGTAGTACATTACCCACAGGTTTTTATCCATTTATTTTCTTGTGGCATTTATTGTGAAAATCTATCACGTCACTTTTACATTTTTAATAATTAATTTTAGTCTCAGATTTATATCAATAAAGTCTTGTTTTAGGCAAGTTATACTGCAAATACATATTTAATGTAGGAAACATTTTGTATAGTCAAGCTATTCATGTCTGTGCAGTATATGTGTATGTGCATGTGTGCATATGGAAGAAAAAAAGTTAGAGAGCAAGTGCACACACACACACACAACTGTACATATTGGTCGTCCTGCAGAAATGTCCCTACCAAAGTTTAAAGCAAACGAATGCCCCCAGAGATGATTACTACAAGTGGGGCTGTATTCTATACAGTACTTTTTACTGTAAAAGCTATTTGTATATGTGATAATAGCGTCACCCTAGTATTTTTTTGCCACAGTAATGCTTTTGAACTTGAAAACATCTGTTCCACCTTTCATGACAGCGCACATCAGATAACCTAAATATGACAAAGATGTCACAGTCATAGTCTGACTACTGCAAGCTGTGTTGTACATTTAGTTTATTTGCATGCACTTGGTGCACTTTCATGCACCAGAAACAACTTGGTTTGGTGGGTTTAAATGGGATATATCTGATCTTGTGAGGGCTTTAAATGTGACGGTACATCTTGAAATAATGTACTTTTAGGTGCAACAATTAGCTCCTCATGTATCCCTGTTTCTGAATATGCAGCTTTTACACATAGTGCATGTTCTTTTAATCAAAGTCCAGCAGGGCAAATTTGTTCTGCATGCTTTGTTGAATCTGGCTAATTGTATTTGGAAATAAGCCACAATAACTGACTGTTAGCGTAGATATGAAAATACTCATCAGCTAATTGTGCTTGATCATGAAGGATTAGCCTGATATCATAATGATGCCGTAACCTTAAACACCCTTACTTATTGTTTCACCCACTGAGTGTGAGAGGTAAGTGCTTTAGAAGTTTATTTGCAGTCCTTTGTCGACATATTGGCTTTCAGAAAGTATTTCAAACCGGAGGCAGAATTTGAACTTGTAACCTCGACACCTGTATGCACTTAACAACTGAGTGTTAGTCCTTCTGACACTATTCTCTTAGAGATTTTTTCATCTGCATGTGAATCTAGCAAACACGTGGATTACATAACTTGAACACATGTTATGTAGTTTATTAATCCCCCGAGGATTCATAGTTCTGGGCTTCATTTTTTTCCCTTTTCCTCTGGCTGCTAGTTTTCTTGTTAAACCTAAAGTGGACTTCAAAGTCATGATCTGTAACATTTTGTGTATCTGTGCATCAGAGTGTGATGCTTCATCTAACATAGCTAATCCACCAGTTAAAAAAAAATTGAACACAGTAGTTCATCGGAGAAGGGTGGCAATGATGTGGCTGTCGACACAGTTTTACTTCTAGAGGTATATACCCATACATACCTCTAGAGGTAGGTGATCGTTTTGGTTCTTTCCAGTATTAAAACTAGGCTCATGATTGGATAAAGACCACATATGAGCTGTATCTTAAAATAAGTTAAGTTAATTTTATCCTTTATTTTTGTAAAATAAACTAAAAGCAAACCCAATCAAACTGAAAGGGTGGAAGACGGGGAGAAGAGAAAGATCCTCAGGTTTCTGTAGGGCAAGGCTTAGCAAGCCTGTCCAAAGGGTTGTCACACCAGATTGTGTCCCAGTTCTATACATACTAATTTTAAGCAGGTTTTTTGAGAATGTAGTGTGTTCCACCGGAAAAATATATCCAAATATGTCAGTATACATACAGTGGTGTGAAAAAGTGTTTGCCCCCTTCCTGATTTCTTATTTTTTTGCATGTTTGTCACACTTAAATGTTTCAGATCATCAAACAAATTTTAATATTAGTCAAAGATAACACAAGTAAAAACAAAATGCAGTTTTTAAAAGAAGGTTGTTATTATTAAGGGAAAGCAAAATCCAAACCTACATGGCCCTGTGTGAAATAGTGATTGCCCCACCTGTTAAAACATAATTGTGGTTTATCACACCTGAGTTCAATTTCTCTAGCCACACCCAGGCCTGATTACTGCAACACCTGTTCTCAATCAAGAAATCACTTAAATAGGACCTGCCTGACAAAGTGAAGTAGACCAAAAGATGAGACGGTGTAGCCCCTCATTCATCCAGGAGTGTTCTATCGTAGAAAAGGTTTCAGTCGTAGTCTTCTGGACACTGTTTTCAGAATCAAGACGTTTCGGCTCCCATCCGGAAGTCATTCTCAATTGTGAAAAAATGGGACGGGAACTAGAAATTTAAGCTACTCTGTGTTACATAAGCCCTGCCCTCAGGAAGGAATCTACCTGAGTATCTGTTAATAGCTAGTTTCACCTGAAACTGACCTAATTGTTTCCATGATGGCCCAGTAATCAGTAATCAGGCCTATTGTTTTCTGGCTGCACCTACCACATCACTGTTAAGTACCTGATTAGCATGTGATTGGCGTGACCAAGGTGATAATACACTGTGATAGACTTTGGGCAGATTGAATCTCAGACCACCATTTCTGTTCAAAGAGGGGTTCTCTTTTTTCACAAAAATGGCTACCTTGACACCCCGTTCAAACCAACTCTTCTCTCTACTTACAATCTTCACCTCGCTGTCTTCAAATGTGTGGTTTGTAGCTTTTAGATGCAAATGCACGGCGCTCTGTAATCCTGAGTTAGCATGTCGTCTGTGCTATAAAGACTTTATCAGCACCCATTTTTTCACAATTGAGAATGACTTCCGGATGGGAGCCGAAACGTCTTGATTCTGAAAACAGTGTCCAGATGACTTTTCTACGATCTTCAAAAGCTAGACATTATGCAGAGATCCAAAGAAATTCAGGAACAAATGAGAAAGAAAGTAATTGAGCTCTATCAGTCTGGAAAATGTTATGAAGCCATTTCTAAAGCTTTGGGACTCCAGCGAACCACAGTGAGAGCCATTATCCACAAATGGCGAAAACATGGAACAGTGGTGAACCTTCCCGGGAGTGGCCGGCCGACCAAAATTACCCCAAGAGCGCAGCGACAACTCATCAAGAGGTCACAAAGACCCCACAACAACATTCAAAGAACTGCAGGCCTCACTTGCCTCAGTTAAGGTCAGTGTTCATGAGTCCACCATAAGAAAGAGACTGAGCAAAAATGGCCTGCACAGCAGAGTTCCAAGACGAAAACCACTGCTGAGCAAAAAGAACATTAAGGCTTGTCTCATTTTTGCCAGAAAAGATCTTGATGATCCCCAAGACTTTTGGGAAAATACTCTGTGGACTGTGTGTCCCATTACATCTGGCGTAAAAGTAACACCACATTTCAGAAAAAGAACATCATACCCCGTTCAAACCAACTCTTCTCTCTACTTACAATCTTCACCTCGCTGTCTTCAAATGTGTGGTTTGTAGCTTTTAGATGCAAATGCACGGCGCTCTGTAATCCTGAGTTAGCATGTCATTTTTTCACAATTGAGAATGACTTCCGGATGGGAGCCGAAACGTCTTGATTCTGAAAACAGTGTCCAGATGACTACGATCTTCAAAAGCTAGACATTATGCAGAGATCCAAAGAAATTCAGGAACAAATGAGAAAGAAAGTAATTGAGCTCTATCAGTCTGGAAAATGTTATGAAGCCATTGCTAAAGCTTTGGGACTCCCGCGAACCACAGTGAGAGCCATTATCCACAAATGGCGAAAACATGGAACAGTGGTGAACCTTCCCGGGAGTGGCCGGCCGACCAAAATTACCCCAAGAGCGCAGCGACAACTCATCCAAGAGGTCACAAAAGACCCCACAACAACATTCAAAGAACTGCAGGCCTCACTTGCCTCAGTTAAGGTCAGTGTTCATGAGTCCACCATAAGAAAGAGACTGAGCAAAAATGGCCTGCACAGCAGAGTTCCAAGACGAAAACCACTGCTGAGCAAAAAGAACATTAAGGCTTGTCTCATTTTTGCCAGAAAAGATCTTGATGATCCCCAAGACTTTTGGGAAAATACTCTGTGGACTGTGTGTCCCATTACATCTGGCGTAAAAGTAACACCACATTTCAGAAAAAGAACATCATACCAACAGTAAAATATGGTGGTGGTAGTGTGATGGTCTGGGGATGTTTTGCTGCTTCAGGACCTGGAAGACTTGCTGTGATAAATGGAACCATGAATTCTGCTGTCTACCAAAAACTCCTGAAGGAGAATGTCCGGCCATCTGTTCGTGACCTCAAACTGAAGCGAACTTGGGTTCTGCAGCAGGACAATGATCCAAAACACACCAGCAAGTCCACCTCTGAATGGTTGAAGAAGAACAAAATGAAGACTTTGGAGTGGCCTAGTGAGTGCCAAAATTCCTCCACAGCACTGTAAAAGACTCATTGCAAGTTATCTCAAACGCTTGATTGCAGTTGTTGCTGCTAAGGGTGGCTCAACCAGTTATTAGGTTTATGGGGCAATCACTATTTCACACAGGGCCATTTAGGTTTGGATTTTGTTTTCCCTTAATAATAACAACCTTCATTTAAAAACTGCATTTTGTGTTTACTTGTGTTATCTTTGACTAATATTTAAATTAGTTTGATCTGAAACATATCAAATGATAGTTCAGGTTGTACTGCTCTCCTTCCTCTTTTTATCAGGTTTTATCACTAGCGACTTTTATTTTCTCTCACTACTAGCAGCCACCACTGAGGTAAACAGAGCTTGAAAAACAAAAACTTAATTCAGTCACAAAATGTTCTCACATATCTGTTCAATTTATCATGTGTTATTACTTCTGCAAAATTTCATCAAAACCCCAATTGGGATGTAGAGTTTTGCCTCTTGTGAAACCAGCTTTGACATCGGCAATATTAGGGTTCAAATTACGCCAAATGTCATGGGGCGCTAGCTCTGGTGAGAACATCACTGTTACATGAAATCTTGGCTAGTGACTGATGCGTCAGCCAGGTCCAATGGCAAAGCTTTTTCCTTTGGGGCAGCAAAGGATAACAGCAGTCGACGTCGGTAGGGAGAAGGGCCCAGCGGTGATCTTGCTCTCCATGAAGGGAACGGTCAGTCTGTGTCTCTTCTTTCTGCAGGTACAGTTCGTTATGAGGAGTAAATGATCAGGATACAAAAGTGTTCAGCAAACACAAAACAGTCTGTTTCTCATCCAGTGAGTTAAGTCTCTTCCTAGGGAAATTAAAGTTCAAGTGAAAAGCGTCTTCTTGTGGTAAAGGAATTTACCATGGAGAAAAACGTGATGTGCCTCCTGTCGTAAACAGAGTTTACTGTGCAAAAGAGATTAGACCAGTCACATTCTAAACATGCATTCAGGGTAACATTGCAATAAGCCAAACAAAAACATTTTCATTATTGCCCAAATTGGTAGTTTGGGAAACCTTGAACCTTGAAATGTTTATCTTATCTACAAGATTGTACTTAGTTTGGCTCTTCCCTTACTCAGACACTTTGTCAAAATAGGAACTAATGGATATCAGATTACAGCTGGTGTAATGAGAGAGGATTGTATCATCAAACTGAGAAAAAGTACCTAAGCTTAAGTGCAAAACAAACTGGCCACATCATTTGATGGTCATATAGAACACACAAGATGCGCCGCAAGACAGAAGCAAAAGTCAAACTATGGTAGCTGGGATTCACCAATCCAGGAAACAAATGTGATAAAATTGCTGCTTTTCTTAAGCTTAAACAGGCGTCAACACCAGGAAGAAGGACAGTTGATTATTGCGTCAACCCGCAATGATATGTGTCACGCCGCCAGTGGTTTGTGCTTTAGTCTGCTTTTCTGAAAAAGCTGCACAAGAATAACATAGCACATTATAGCCCCATTTGGTGGCTTCCTGGATGGGTCCCATAGCAAAGCTCAGGGAAGCGTCTGTGCTTTATCTGAGTTGGGTTCGTTAACTTTGCCAAACCAACCAGTTAGTGTTCATCTTTGAAGTCTTTTCTCTTGCAAAATAAAAAATACAGTTTTAAAACACTATACAATAAAGCATAAAACTCACCTTTGTGTCGCTTGCAAGTAAGTTTTCTACTGCCATGTCTTCTTCACCTCATTGTGGTGTGCCAAGCTGTAATGGGCTCATTACTGCTCCTTGTAAAAAAAATGGGCTCATTACTGCTGGTTGGTGAGAACTGTTTTTTTGAAAAGCAGACTAAAGCACAAACCACTGGCGGCGTGACACATGTCATTGCGGGTTGAGTGCCTTCTTCCTGGTGTTGACGCCTGTTTAAAAAAAAGCCACTGGTACATTTGTTTCTGGTTGGTCCCAGCTACCATAGTTTGAACTGTTTTCTTGCGGCCTTGTGTGTTCTATATGACCACAAGGGTTTTGCACTTAAGCAACTTTTTCAGTTTGATGTGAGCCCATTCCACTGTAATCTCAAAAATGGCCCTGGCCCTGGATTTGAATACCATTTTCTGCATTTTTACATGCTTTTATCATATTTCTTTCCCAGCTACTTAGAAGCAATACATTATGATTAAGATGGCTATCATGCTTAGTTTAATCATTCTGCCAGAAAAGTGGTAAATATACATCAGAAAAAGCTCTCTTTCTCTCTGCATGTTTAACCCAGAACCCTACTTAACATCACATGCTGTGGAATTCAATTAGAGATATAAGCTACACTTTGAAGAATATGACTGGTAGATCTATGGCACATTATGTGTGACACTATCAACAGATAATGTTCCATTTGCAACTTCAATCACAACATATAAGAAATGTATCAAAATATGAAATATATATAGCCTATATTTTAAGAAGTCACACACTGTCAATAGTTTCATCAAGATTACTGTAAATGAATGTGTTGTTTATGTTCAAGTCCAGTATATAGTACTCTTTTTTATGAGGAGTACATTATGATGATACCATCTCACTGTAGCTCAAAATACATGCCTTTTTTGCTCCTTTTTTTAAATAAAAAACATTGTGTAGCCACCATCTCATTGTCTTAAATGTAATAATAATTATCCTTCTTACCTTCATGTATCCATACTTAACTTTTATATTTTAAGATGGTGAAGGACATCAATTAATTAAAGACAGACAGAGATCAATTTATCAAAGTTATTTTTAATTTTTCTATCACTAAACAGTATCGTTACCACTCTAGTCACAAACTGTCTGCAACTCTCACTCAAGTGGGTCCACTTGATTATTATCCTGGCGTACACTGGTGTCGCATCAGCTGGGCGGAGTTTGCCATCAAATTTATGTAAAATAAGTTAATTGGTCACCCGGCAGTATACACCAGGACTAATCAAGTGGACCAAATGTTAGCATACTGGACGCTAGAGAGTTACCATGGGGTTTTGCTGGAATACAAAAAAGTGGGGGGGGACATGTACCCCCTGTTCTTGGTGGATGTTACACCCAAGCTCAAATTCAAAATAAAATGGTAATTGATCTTAATTTGATCTTCTTTATTGAACTATTAATAGTTTTAAATAAAAAGAGCATCCACAAAATGGCAGTAGCTGAGGTGATTTAGCGTGATCTGCTCTGTGTCAGTATTTCAGCATCTTCCACCCATCCTTTCAGAACTCTGTCTGTCTTCCAGCTGTGTGCGATAATCCTTCTTCCTCTGTCCCACTTCTTTCCAAACCAGATGCCTTTAAGCCCACTTCTGGAAGGACTGGTGGAATGTTGCCATACTGCTGTGATCCAATAAAGTAAATCTGAGTCAGGTAACAATGGGGTAAATCCTACTTGGTTGTAATTTTTATAATCTGGCAACTGGAAAAGAAATCTTGCACACACTGAATGGTAGGAAAAAACATTTAAATAAACTGTTGCACTGTTTATGAAAAGTATTTTTGTTGGGTAAGTTTTCAAATTTCAAGACATTACTGGAAATTAAACAATAAATTAGAGCAATATAGCGTTGTAAGTAAGTCAAACTGTTGCTAGAAATTGGAATGACTGGTAATAAGTGAATATTATACAAGAAAAGAAAACCAGAAGAATAGGCTACTTCTGTGAACTTAACTACTTTTGAAAAGGAAGAAAACTCTTGCATACTCTGTGCACTGAAAATGTAACATTTACTGACAATGAAGGTTCAATTTTCGGTCATAAACGTGTTTTGGAGCATGAAGCCAACAATAAGACAAATTTGTCCTCCACAGACAAAAAATTATTACAGAATGTCACAACAGCAGAGCATCTGTTTATTTAACAGCTTCTCACATATTTACACTAGAGAATACAATAGTACATACATAAAAATTCCAATATTGGCAATGCATAAGTTTCACATCTGTACTAATGTGTTATAACTCTACACTTGAGCAAGAGCTATTGTAAAGAATAAGACAACAAACAAAGGAATAAGAAAACAAAGGATACATCATATATAAGATTTTAATTGTTTTCATTTACATATTAATTCATAATCACCAGTCCTTACATTTGACACAAGTTATTATAATTGTTCAACTTGGATCATGCTTAGTTATTACTGAACTCCCAGTTGTTTTGGGGAACTCAGCTCATGTGAATTATATTATCGTTATTTATGGCAAACAGTAATACTTGTTTTTATGTGATGTGACAGATGTTGGACAAATATGTCTGACCCATCCTGTTCCACTTGTATGGACTGTTAAGTTGTGTTTTTCCTCATCTTAAACTGTTTTTTAATAACTCAAAATATTTAAAGCTCCAGTATAGGAATTTCCGGCCACTAGAGGGCAGAAATATTCCAAAACCAACACAAAAGCAGCCCTGATTTACCATCAACTTATGAACTTGTTATGGCTAACAAAATATTGCCTACACATCTAGCAGACACAGAGCAAATACCATTGGTGTTTCTGTCTGCCTGATGAATGTAGGTTCAATATTAACTCTTAGCTCTGGTTTGGTCTCCACCAGTTAAACATATCTAGTTCTTTAGCTACTATGTTCCACTTTCTTCACCAGCTAATGAACAACTTTGTCTGAGTTTGTTGCTTAACCAAACAGTTAAGTTTAATTAATATTTTGTTATTAAGAGCAATCCTTTTACACTACAAGAAAGGTCATGAAGAAGGTCTAAAAGGGATTGTTGCAGATTTGAATCTGCCAGCAATAATTTTATCATCAAAATATATGAGAAATATTTGTCGACAACCTTTTTTCCAAGACAAAAAATAAAAAGTAACCTCTAAAAATGAAAACTAGGACGGAATGTATTCCAGTTGTTGTCAACAAAAAACTAAAACAAATGGACAAATTGTTATCATGCTTAATAGAAAATACGATAAGAGGGAGCAGCAAAACAACTGCAACAAACCACGAAAAACAGGCAGGAAAGCATGGTGTCTATCAGACCGGCCGTTATGGACGGGGGCCAGGAGAAGTCAGCATTATTATTGTTTTTTTGGTTGTGATTTATTATTACCATTACCATTTATTCAAATGTTTCTTTTGCATTCAACTATCTTGAACCATTAGTGTATGGAATATCATGTTTTTATTGTGGGATGAAAGTCTGGAAGAATTGACTCAATTTCTGATAATATGGTCTAAGTATACCCTCTGTTGGTGATCTGCTAGGTTTTGAGGTGTGTCTAACAACGTGAGTGACGCCAACCTCTTGAGAGTTTTTCATGTTTGTTTTTTAAGGAAGTATGATGCTTCACTTCAGCCAGCGTCTGGCTAGCTTGGTTAAAGTATTAACAATCATATTTCTCTGTGGAAATGGACATAAGAAAGTGGTATGCTTACCTAATGAGGATGGTCACTCAGCAGATGCAGCCACACTACAAGAATCAGCTAGCAGTTTTGTAGATTCCAGTAATGAAACAGGAACTAGTGTTGACATTACCACCAAGCTAGCAACCGCAGCAGGGACAAATGCAGCCACCACCGTGCCATCCCTCCTGCCATCTCCTCTCCTCCACCAACACTACTACCGGGGCCTTGGCGTTTTTGCCACCAGCAGCTTTATTAGGCCCAGCCTGAGCTACCGAAATAAGTAGGCCACAATCATATTAGTCGTATAATTTTTGTGTAAGGGTTTTCCTGAATTGTCTTCCAGCTTTTAGGTGGTTAAAAATATTGGGTAATTTTCAGTGTATGTTTGCCATTGAATAATACATAATTGAGACAGTAGCATAAAATGTCCCCTGATCGGCGCTGTCGTAGAGCTTGCTTGTTTGATGTGTAACGTTAATGCTGTCTATGGTGCTGATTCAACTGTCACAATGTCGCTGTTTTAGTAACTTTTTTTTTTTGCACTACATGATTTTCGGGTCACAATTAATTCGACTGAACCAAATTTGTGCCATCATTAAATATACATTAAATAAGCATATAATTTAATGGTAGTCTTTTAATATACAAACCTACATAATATTGAACTATTCCATATGAATCTGTTGTTGAATTAAAAAATCTGAAAAAAATTACTTAGATCGTCAGGGCCCGCCCATAAAAACCAAATGCCTGGCCAATTACTTTCCTCTGGCACCAGGACTGGTGTCAATTATAAAAAGGTAAGGTAACATTATCAAAGGCTAATTAAATGGTTAAAACGTAACTAATAATCTAATAAAAATGTTCGTCAAAAGACTTAAACCAAATCTAAATCTGGTGCCAAAGTCGCCACCCAAAATATTTCACTTAGTGCAGGTTTAAAGTGACTTTTTCCCTTTGATTGACTTTACAAAATGTCCTTTCTAAGGGTACTAACTTTGTTATAAATAAATAAAAATCTCAAGTTGCTAATAAACATTTTTTAACCTTAATTCATTGAGGCAAAGCCAGCATTTAAAATCTTTCCATTACAATCATTTGACAGGTTACAGCTGTCAATGGACTTACAGCTCGTAGTCCATTGGTGGACGCTGAGCATCTGCAAGAGCAGCCTTGGTCAAGGTCGCTTCATTGGTGGTTGTCGAGGAAGGACTGGTCAGATTTTTCTTTCAATCCAACCTGATGATCATTCACACTACAGACAATCCAATGTAAGAAATCATTAAAAGTACAGTTCCAGCCCGTCCTCACCAGAAAAACCACTGTATTGGTCATCTATCAAAGCAGCTTATTATGACCCAAATTTACGTTTATTTTTAGGTGGCACCTCAAGTGGCTGTAGTAATTGTGATGGGGGCAGTATAAAGAGCGAGAAAGTCCGCGTTGGGAAGTGGTCGGGGTGGATGGCTGGATCTAACAAACACAGGACTTTCACCCAAGAGGCTAGGGTAAAGTCAAGTTTTAAGTTACATAACGTTATGTACGTGACCCAAACCACAATCTCTTCCTAAACCTAACCAAGAAGTTTTGTTGCCTAAACCTAACCAAACTGACCGTTTTCACGTTAACCACGTCAAACAGACGTTAACTACATCTTACATAACATACTTAAGGTCCAGTACGTCTGTTGCTGGTACTTTCCAACAGTCATATACAGTGGTGTAAACAAGTGTTTGTCCCCTTCCTGATTTCTTATTTTTTTGCATGTTTGTCACACTTAAATGTTTCAGATCATCAAACAAATTTGAATATTAGTCAAAGATAACACAAGTAAACACAAAATGCAGTTTTTAAATGAAGGTTGTTATTATTAAGGGAAAACAAAATCCAAACCTACATGGCCCTGTGTGAAATAGTGATTGTGCCCCATAAACCTAATAACTGCTGGAGCCACCCTTAGCAGCAACAACTGCAATCAAGCGTTTGCGATAACTTGCAATGAGTCTTTTACAGTGCTGTGGAGGAATTTTGGCCCACTCATCTTTGCAGAATTGTTGTAATTCAGCCACATTGGAGGGTTTTCGAGCATGAACTGCCTTTTTAACGTCATGCCTCAGCATCTCAATAGGATTCAGGTCAGGACTTTGACTAGGCCACTCCAAAGTCTTCATTTTGTTCTTCTTCAGCCATTCAGAGGTGGACTTGCTGGTGTGTTTTGGATCATTGTCCTGCTGCAGAACCCAAGTTCGCTTCAGTTTGAGGTCACGAACAGATGGCCGGACATTCTCCTTCAGGAGTTTTTGGTAGACAGCAGAATTCATGGTACATTTATCACAGCAAGTCTTCCAGGTCCTGAAGCAGCAAAACAGCCCCAGACCATCACACTACTACCACCATATTTTTCTGTTGGTATGATGTTCTTTTTCTGAAATGTGGTGTTACGCCAGACACACACCTTCCAAAAAGTTCAACTTTTGTCTCGTCAGTCCATAGAGTATTTTCCCAAAAGTCTTGGGGATCATCAAGATCTTTTCTGGCAAAAATGAGACAAGCCTTAATGTTCTTTTTGCTCAGCAGTGGTTTTCGTCTTGGAACTCTGCTGTGCAGGCCATTTTTGGTCAGTCTCTTTCTTATGGTGGACTCATGAACACTGACCTTAACTGAGGCAAGTGAGGCCTGCAGTTCTTTGAATGTTGTTGTGGGGTCTTTTGTGACCTCTTGGATGAGTTGTCGCTGCGCTCTTGGGGTGATCTTGGTCGGCCGGCCACTCCCGGGAAGGTTCACCACTGTTCCATGTTTTCCCATTTGTGGATAATGGCTCTCACTGTGGTTCACGGGAGTCCCAAAGCTTTAGAAATGGCTTCATAACATTTTCCAGACTGATAGAGCTCAATTACTTTCTTTTCATTTGTTCCTGAATTTCTTTGGATCTCTGCATAATGTCTAGCTTTTGAAGATCTTTTGGTCTACTTCACTTTGTCAGGCAGGTCCTATTTAAGTGATTTCTTGATTGAGAACAGGTGTTGCAGTAATCAGGCCTGGGTGTGGCTAGAGAAATTGAACTCAGGTGTGATAAACCACAGTTATGTTTCAACAGGTGGGGCAATCACTTTTCACACAGGGCCATGTAGGTTTGGATTTTGTTTTCCCTTAATAATAACACCTTCATTTAAAAACTGCATTTTGTGTTTACTTGTGTTATCTTTGACTAATATTAAAATTTGTTTGATGATCTGAAACATTTAAGTGTGACAAACATGCAAAAAAATAAGAAATCAGGAAGGGGGCAAAGACTTTTTCACACCACTGTATGTAGTTTTGGGAGTCATTGGCAATCGACCTATTCTGTCGTTTAGGTATGACGACGTGTTGACAGTTCCCACTAACATCTCATTATTCTTTCTTATTGATCTCCTAAGGGAATGTGAAAACCCATGTGTTTATATTAATGTAGCAATGACTTAATGGAAATCACAGCCTGAAGGTCCCAGGAAATATGTTTGTTATCTGCCCAACAGTCCGGCGGTGATTTGAAACTGATAGAGCTGACTCCTGAGCTGAATTTATTTTCCTCAGTAACAAAACACAGATAAGAAAGTTAAAGCACTGATTCAAGATAATAAATGATGGAGAGGTAAAAAGAAAATGTTCTTGGAGAAACTTAAGACACACTCTAGACACATCTCCTATTTGAGTAACGTTTGCAAACAACTACAGTGTCTAGTTGTTTGGGAAATACTGAGCTTTTTTTTTTTTAGAAATGAAACTATATATTTTATATAAGTTTTTAAAGATATATGTCTCAGTTAGGAACCAATGGACTTGTTGAGGAAGTCAAAGTATGGAAAGACTGACACACAGACTAACACATTGTTAGTCTTTTTTGGTCTTTTCCTGGGATTTGTCAACACCTAATCCTTTAAATATATGTTAATTCATATCACTTTGGTGGGGAATTCCAGTTAACAGCTAAGATAAAATAAAATACTTGATATTGGTCCTGTGGTCTAGACACTAAATAAAACAATAACACTGTTATATAAAATGTAGTACAACGACTTTAATCGTGCAAGGCTTCATAAAATATTATTATAATAATATAAGTATGATACTGCATATTAATGTATTTCTGTGTAAAAATAAAGCAAAATATAAAATTTTTGAGCAACCATATCCTATTTATGTATGCTAAAAGCTCAAAGTAAACGTTTATTTGTGAGTTGTATAGCAGTGCTATAAGCAGAACACCCTGTAAGATTTTAGGAAAGTTCACTGTGGTGCAGTCCTCTGTGATAAAGTGCTTTCATGCAGTGAATTTTAGGCAAAGTTACAAACCAAACACTAGAAGTGATTCACCTCTCACAGTGTTCAAGTGGTTTGCTTTAGCATGAAGTTTTGTTTTGTTAGCTTGGAGCTAGGTTGGGCTGCAGCTGGCTGTTCAGCAGCGAGGGTTGCCCATTCGGCAGAAACAGACAGTTCTGAAGAGCCGACACTGGCAGAAGGCACAGAAATCACAGCACACATTGCCTGGAGATTTACAGCTTCCCCACAAGGGAATGCAGTCAGCAGGAGGAGGAGGGCGCTTCTTCACACTGAATTTGTTCTGAGAGAAACAGAGAGAGAGAGAGAGAGAGAGAGAGAGAGAGAGAGAGAGAAGAGAAGCAGTTACAATACATGAGATCATACTGTAAGAGCAGTTTGCTGCTCTTGTTGGAACAGCAAGCAATAAAAAAAGATAAAGCAGATAAGATAAAGATAAATATATACATATAACTCCAGTATGTGACAATAGAGAAAATTAGTTTAGAAAAAGATGGAAATATTAATGTGTTTTGAGTGAAAATGCTGGTATAGCCAGATTGTGAGAGAATAGTAGATGTGTTTTGACCATGGTAGTTAATTCTTGGCTTTGGCAACAGTATGTGTGATAAGATAATCTCAGCTCAAAAGGTCCGCTTCTTTTAAGTTTTCAATTGCATCTTATGGTCAAGACGTGATCAGGACTATGAGAAGCAGCTGAAAGATTAGAAAAAGCTAGTGCATGGACCTTTTGAGTTGAGATTATTTTGTGACACAAGGAACATATTGATGTACTCATACTGTGTATTATCTAATCATTTTGCAAGAAATACATCTAGCATGATTTCTGAATAAATCGTCATCACACACTGTCAAAACATTTTTTCTTTGGTCATACCTTTTTTTGTTTCTTTGTTTTCTTGTTCTTTTTCGCTGATTTAGGCAATTCTGAAACAGAACATTAGAAAATATAGATGAATGGTACTGAATTGATAAGCGATAATTCACTTATATAAAATCACAGTGCGAGATATTCTGTTTGACATCCTACAAGCCTGTCCCAGAGTGCACAACATCCAATCTCACAAAGACACTTGTTAAGTGATTGACTGTATGAATACATTTGTGGTGGAAGTTAGCCTGCCACAGTTTAGTTTGCCACAGTTTAGTTTCTCTAGTTAGCTCACCAGCTGTCTTGCATTTTGAGTACATTAGTTACATTTGAACAAGTTCTGGTTTGCTACCAATATGCTTGGTCTTTCAATAAAGCAATTTGATTCCACGACTATCAGCTGGTCTGGATTGCAGCCTTGTGCATTTGTGTCTCATCAGGAAACACCATGGCCAGTATAATATAAACATGACCAGGAACATTACAAATGACACATTATGAATTAAATGAATTCTAAAAATTTGAGACATTTAAACAGTACTATTCAATCTGGACTGTGACTTTACAAACAAAGTGAAAACACTGAAGTTTAAACTTGAAAACTTACCTACAATAACCACAGGAGGTGAGCCCATCTCAAGGTTTTGAGACAGAGCATTAGATACAACAACTCTATTGGTGGAAAGTTTCTCTTCAGGGATCATGTGGGCAGAGCCAAGGAAGTACTCTGTCGCAGCGAGGACAAAGCAGCTAAGTAACAGGAAGGCATGCATCTTTCTCTGGAACAAAAGTAACAACAGTGGGTACTTAGAATTAATGTTTGCTCTGGCAAGGATGAAGCTTAATCAGCAGGAATTAAAAAACATACACTTAAAGTATATTAACTTTTCTTAAATTAGCGAGTGAGTGCTAATGTCAGGATGGTAACATTCTCACAATGACAATGTTAACATGCTGATGAAGAGAAAAGTTTACCATATTAAGCATCTTTGAAGTATGTTAGCATTTGCTAATTGGGATTAAACACAAGTACAGCTGAGGCTGATGGGAATGCCATTAGTTTTGGAGGTATTTGGTCATAAAACTAAGTATTGGACAAATAAATGTTTGACCTGATGTCACTAGATGAAAAAATAAGTGATCACCCACATCATTAGGATTCATCCCCGGGAGAACATGAATGTCTGTACCAGATTTCATGCCAATCCATCCAACAGTCGTCAATACATTTCACTCAAAACCACAAATGTTAACCTCATGGTCGCATGTGATGAAAAGTCAGGGGATCACCATAGTCAGTAGGCTTCATCTTCTGGGCACAATGGATAATTGTACAAAATTGCATGGCGATCCATCCAATGGTTGTTGCGATATTTCAGTCTGGACCAAATTATTGGACCAACCAACCAAATGACAGACCAACATTCCTATTCCTAGCACCACGCTGCTAACATAGCTAAAAATAGAGGACTGGGTTAATGGAATAGATGAACACAAAGTTACGTAGAGGATGCTGCTAACAAGAAATACGAAGAAATATGAAGAGATAATATGAGATAATATGAAAGGTTAATATTATAAAGAGTACGGTACCTGCTCTATAGGAAAAGTGCAATGAGACAACTTTTGTTATGAACTAGTGCTGTATAAATAAAATTGAAAATTGAAATTGAAAACTGGCACCACTAAAGTTACCATTACTGACTCATCAATGAATTGACTGACTGATTTTATGTGTCAACTGATTCCACCAAGAACCTTGTTTAACCAGCATTCCCCAACACAAGGCTGACTTTGTGTGACTCATTTATACCAAACCAAACATTCTACTGTCTTCTACTGTCTTTCTACAGCCTTTGTGGGTTGCTACAGATATTACAGTTTGGACCAAAGTGGTGGACCGACATCAAACATAATATTGTTTGTCTGTAGCCTCATATCACACCCATTTCAAGTTGTTTGATTTGATTATTTAAAATTTACAATAAAGACCAAATGTCTTGTCACCTGCATGTCTCTCTGCTTACCTGCCCTCAGTATTACATCAAACCATTTGTTTACTTGGAATTTTGAAGCAGGTTTACAGTGACAGTCTGACTTCTGCTGCTTTTTTAATTGTTCCAATGTGTGTTGCCATCTGCAAAATCCACTTAATAAATGCCAGGTGGTGTTTTGTTGAAAAAATAACCAGGCCCTGAGACTTCTTTGCAAATATAAAACAATTCTTGTTGTAGATAACTATGTGTTCTTGTTTGCTATAAAGTTCTCCTTCTCCTTGACATTTATTTTCTGGTGACATTGCTGCTACAGTCAATATTGTGACTGATGTCATCAATGTTGCTGCCTGCAGGCTGCCACAGGCTGCCACAGACACTGTAGAAATTGACACTGATCTTGATCTTGGGTGCAGCTGCTGAAAACTGGCAATAGTTTCTGCTTTGGTTGTCTTGTGCTGGCAATAACTGCAACTTTAAATCATACATCATGTGATTGTTTATTTTATTATGACCGTAATATCCGATCTGATTTCACATTTCCAACTGGCAGGAAATTTTGGGAATGCTCAAACTCCTCAGCACCCACAGAGCTCAGGCCTATGATTGCAGGTTAACTGATGACCTAATTCCTAATGATTCCTAATGTTTAGTTCTCTTGCCTAAAAAAGCTATAAAAATTTTCTCCTTTGATGATTATGATCCGTAATTCCAACCCTCACCTATTGTCATGAAAAGAATGAGATTGCAGATACAAGCTGCCAAAATGTGTTTCCTCCGCAGTGTGTCTGGGCTCACCCATAGAGATAGGGTAAGGAACATCTGGAGAGAGCTCAGAGAAGAGCTGGTGCATCTTTACATCAAAAAGAGCCAGAAGCGGTTTCTGGCATCTGATAAGAATGACTCCTGGGCACTGCCCTTTGGAGGTTTTCCGGGCACACCCAACTGATAGTACAGGAAACCCAGGGATTATATATCTTATCTGCCTTGGGAATGCCTCAGGATCCTCCAGGAGGAGCTGGAAGATGTTGCTGGACATTTGGACTACTTTGCTTGGCCCGCATTTGTTGTTTTACATTTGGAAATTATTTTCTCTTTTAAAACATTCAAATAGCCACATTATTGAAGTTACTCACTCCAACAGGTATCTCACTGTAAGCTACATCATCTTGCTGGCTGTCAATTTCTAGTGCAATAAAATACAAAGATGAAACTTTAAATGTGAGCATGCTAACTTTACTAGTTATTGCTAGCTTGAGCGGTGGCACTACTTGTCACCTTGTAAACTTTAGTAACATCAGTCATTGTTAGGACATCCAACCTAGGTTACTCTCCAGTACTGTACTGAATTACACAGCTAACTGTCAACTAGTCCACTCTCAATATGCCAATATGCTTTTAAAATGTGACTTTGTAGATGTCACAGCTGCCCCTCGATGTTACTGAAGAGCCATTTTGCTAAACAAGACCAATATCATTAACTCCAAAGTATGAAAACAGTGTCACACGCTGTTACCTGCATGTTTTACCATCACTACTATGCTAATTTACTGTAATGCCAGTTTGTGTGTATATGTGCTTATAAATGAATTGGGAGTCATTCATCTGGGTCTGCTCTCCCCCAGTTGTTTGCGTTATTATAATCCAATGTGTTATCTCACATATGAGTCAAATATTATCTCTGCAATGGGGGTATATTACATGGTTTTATCCAGTTTTCCTTTTAATGCCAAAATATACAGAAAAAAATAATAATAAATGTTTTTCAGGCTGCACTAGAACCCCAACTGAAAAATAAACTGGCCACAAAGCGTCAGTGCTGCCTTTCTCACACTGACCAAATGCTAATTAATAATAATAACTGTGGGATTAGGTTAGCAGAGGGCCACAGCACTGTAGGAAGTGTAGTTTGATCTGCTGGGCAGGGTTACCACTTTAAGGCCAATAAAAAGGTTCAGCCAGGTAGTGTGTTATTTCTTTCACCTGTTTTTCTGCTGTTTCAGACTGTTGGAACACCATATATTCTGTTCAGTGAGTCTCAGCACCAGTGATCTTCATGATTATATGTATCTATGATTAGAACTTAATCTAGTGTTTAGTTGTTAAATCTCGTCTCTTGTTTATTATTTTCCTCACAACAGGATGTTGTAGAGACTGTATTTAATCTTGTTTGGTTACTGGCTTGTTGGCTGCAATCCATCCTTGTTTTGAATTATATTACAAGAGGGTAGACAAAATAATGTAACCTTTAAAACCATTTAAAACCTGAAGAAATTTGAAGGATAGGTGTGGCAATCAGTGCTTTGTTAAGTGGCGTGAAACAGTGTTGCTCATTCAGTGGCAGTAATAACCATTTATTTATTAGTAGCTCTTTATTCAAAATGAGAAGAATGTGCACTTTGCAGGCCATTCTGAAAACCATTGTTCCACTATGATGTACCCTTGGTTGTCTATTCACCTTTGAATACTGAACATGTATTGAATGCAAACATGAACCTTATTTATATATCATGTAAGAAGCTGAGAAAACCAGTAGAAAGTGCTAATTACAAACAGTATCTTTATGTCTGTACACCATAAAACATTTTTTTAAATATTTTTTTAAATTGTGAATTATTAATATTTTCAATGATTTACAAAGGCATACACAGACCTGAAAAAGCCACAACAACGAGTTGGGATAAAATAATTTTACATGTAAATATACTATAGTTTTATTTCTTACTTTTTTGCTATATTTGTGTGTATAAATAGTGAAACAATATTTTTTCCAACCTTGAATTGTTCTATAATAATATTTTGGGTGATCATCACTAAAGATTTGTAAATTATTTTTATAGACACATGCATCATTGTACTTGTATTGTAGGTTCCTGGCAGCTTTACTTTGATAAACTGACAAAATGATAAGTCAGACTTAAAGCTGAGTATGTGCTGAAAAAAATGATACCATGCATGTGGGGTATGGACATTTTAAAAGGTGCTGAAAAAAGACAGAAATGAATGCATAGAAGATGGGCAGAAATTAACCGAAATCAACATGGACATAATTTTGTATGCTTTGCCTCTTTTAGTCTTTCAATTCAATTTTATTAAAATAGCACAAATTCATAACAGAAGTTATCTCATTGCACTTTTCCTAGAAGAGCAGGTCTAGACCGTACTTTTATAGTATTATTTACAGAGACCCAACAAATCCCATCATGAGTAAGCACTTGGCGACAGTGGCAAGGAAAAATTTCCTTTTAACAGGCAGAAACCTCGGGCAGAACCAGACTCAATGGTGGGCGGCCATCTGCCGCTGCCGTGTTGGGTTTTGAGAGAGAGAGGCAGAGGCAGAGAGAGAGAAGAGGGGTGGGGGAGAGTGAAGCACAATGCAAATTCCACCTAGAATTTTAAAAATAGTAATAATGTAATGGTAGTGGTAATATTAATATTAATAAAGTAATAATAATAGGAATGATAATCATAGAAATAATAATGACAATAATAGTAACAAAGCCAATAACAACAACTGTAGTAGCAGTTGTTGAGCAGGAACACAGGGGCTGCAGGTGGTCCACAACCACAGATCCAGTCTCTGCAGCTCCAGCAGAAATACCTGCTTAAAGCAACAGAAGGAGAGAGGAGAGAAACAAGAAAGCACAAAACTACGGGAGAGAGAAGATGTTGAGTTAGTAACATGCATTAATGGGATAAAAATGCATACAGAGGGAGAGGAGGAAAGAGGTGTATGAGAAGTCTCCCGGCAGTCTAGGCATATAGCAGCATAACTAAAGGATGGTTCAGGACTCACCCAAGCCGACCATTAAGAGCTTTATAGGTGAGTAGAAGAATTTTACAGGGAGCCAGTGCAGAGAAGCTAATATTGGTGCAGAGAAGCTAATATATTCCTAGTTCTTGTCAGTACACGTGCTGCAACATTCTGGATCAACTTAAGGGACTCATTTGGGCAGCCTGATAATAAGGAATTGCAATAGCACAGCCTGGAAGTAACAAATGCATGGGCTAGTTTTTCGGCATCATTTTGAGACAGGATGTGCCGGATTTTTGCAATGTTACGTAGGTGAAAGAAGGCAGGCCTTGAAGTTTGTTTCATGTAGGAGTTAAAGGATAAATCTTGATCAAAGATAACTCCGAGGTTCCTTACGGTGGTGCTAGAGGCCAGGGAAATGCCATCTTGAGCAACTATATCTTTAGATAATGTGTCTCTGAGGTGTTTGGGGCCAGGTACAATAACGTCAGTTTTGTCAGAGTTTAACATCAGAAAATTGCAGGTCATCCAGATTTTTATGTCTTTAAAGCATGCTTGAAGTTTAACTAACCGGTTTCATCTGGCTTGATCGATAGATATAATTGGGTGTCATCTGCACAACAATGAAAGATTATGGAGTGTTTCCTAATAATATTGCCTAAAGGAAGCATATAGGTGAATAGAATCGGTCCAAGCACAGAACCTTGTGGAACTCCGTGACTAACTTTGGCGTGCACAGAGGACTTACCGTTAACATGTACAAACTGAGATCGATCTGAAATATATGATTTAAACCTGCTTAATGCGGTTCCTTTAATGCCAATTGAATGTTCCAGTTTCTGGTATCAAATGCAGCCCTAAGATCTAACGAGACAAGTGCAGAGACAAGTCAATTGTCTGATGCAATTAAAGGGTCATTTGTAATTTTCACCAGTGCTGTCTCTGTGCTATGATGCATTCTAAATCCTGACTGAAAATCCTCAAACAAACCATTGTTATTTAGAAAGTCACACAACTGATTGGCAACTGCTTTCTCAAGGATCTTAGAGAAAGGGAAGGTTAGATATCCAATTCAAGAAGTTATCTCATTGCACTTTTCCTATAGAGCAGGTCAAGACAGACTTGTCGGACAGAACCAGACTCAATGGTGGGCGGCCATCCGCCGCTGCTGTGTTAGATTTTGAGAGAGAGAGAGAGACAGAGAGAGACAGAGAGGGGTTTTAGGTTTTACTATTTTTAGATAGTAGAATAGTAATTGCCCAGCTATAGGACCACAGATCAACAACTGTAGTAGCAGTTGTCGGGCAGCTCCAGCAGGTGGCCCACAACCACAGATCCAGTCTCTGCAGCTCCGGCAGGAAAGCTAAAAGCGACAGAAGGAGAGAGGAGAGAAACGAGAAAGCACAAAACTATGGGAGAGAGAAGATGTCGAGTTAGTAACATGCAGTAATGGGATAAAAATGCATACAGATGGAGAGGGAGAGGAGGAGAGAGGAAAGAGGTGCATCATGGGAAGTCTCCCGGCTGTCTAGGCCTATAGCAGCATAACTAAGGGATCTGATTCCACAGGAGAGGAGCTTGATAACTGAAGGCTCTGGCTCCCAATCTACTTTTGGAGACTCTAGGAACCACAAGTAATCCTGCATCCTGGGAGCGCAGTGTTCTAGTGGGGTAATATGGTATTATGAGATCTTTAAGATATGATGGCCAGACTATTAAGATTACTTCATCTGTTTTAAGGACTAAACTTGATAAAAACTGATAATTCAGATAAAAAATAATGACCAGGAGTGTGGTACACAATATATATTGTTAATACAAATAGAATTGTCTGTTGTGTTTTACAGGTTGGGTGTGAAAGACTAAGAAAAAGGCTTTCGAATGAGTTAGAACTAAGTTTAGGTCTATATTTGGCTAAAACCCCTGGATCAAGAGTGGGCTTTTTAAGAAGGTTTAATTTTCCATTTCCTTTCAAGTTTTCGCAATGTTTGCTTTAATTTGCGGGTTTGGGGGTTATACCATGAAGCTAACCTTCTTTGTTTTATTATCTTCTTTTTTAGAGGGGTGATAGAATCAAGTGTCATTTGCAGTGAGCCTGCAGCACTATCAACAAGATGGTCAATTTGGGAGGTGCTGAAATTAGCATAGGAGTTCCCTGTTATATTGAGACATAGCACCGAATTAAATGTAGACAGAATCACTTCCTTAAATTTAGCTACAGCACTATCAGATAGACATCTAGAGTAGGAGATTTGGCCTAATGGCATGTAGTCCAATAATAGGAGTTCAAAAGTCATTAAATAATGGTCCAATAATGAAGGATTCTGTGGAAAGACTAAATTAAATAGATTAAATGTTCAATTTCAATGCCATTTACCAGAACAAGGTCAAGAGTGTGGTTAAAACAAGCCAGGTGAATCTAATAATGAGATAAACGCAATGAATATTGAATATTGAAATCACCTACAACAATTTATATTTAATAATTTATCTGTTTTAAGGACTAAACTTGATAAAAACTGAGAACTCAGATAAAAATTCAAAATAATGACCAGGAGTGCAGTACACTGTGACAAATAGAATTGTCTGCGTGTTTTCCAGGTTGGGTGTGAAAGACTAAGAAAAGGCTTTCGAATGAGTTATAACAAGTTTAGGTAATAATAAGTATAATAAGTTTAGGTTTAGGGTTGATTAATAGGCTTGAGTCGAAGATGGCTGCAACTCCATCTCCTTGGCCGGAGCCTCGAGGAATGTGAGCATTAATGTGACTGGGCGGAGTGGATTCATTTAAGCAAACGTATTCTCCATGACCCAGCCAATAAAAGTAAAACAAAATTAGTCAGTATTATTAAAATTAAGTACAGCTTTAGATGACAGAGATCTGATGTTTAGGAGTCCACATTTAATTGTCCTATTTTGTTGTGCTATTTCAGCATTTTTGTTTAGGTTTTTATGTATAACTCCTCTTCTATTAACTTTTGATTTTATTAATTTAAATGGTCGGAGGCAGACACCATCAGTAAGGAGTTTTGGGTGGGTAACTGCTCTGGAAGCGCAGAGAAGCGTGTAGGACTGCAACTCTGCCTCCTGGTCTCAACTCTGAGTTGTCATGGTTTTAGTCCACTAATAATTCATGGTGAAATAAGTTTTACCAATACTGTTATTACAATTACAATTATTACAGTTATTTTGGGATATTAGGGGAAGGGTATTGCAGTTTTGCAGTTTTTTCTCTTATACAAGCAGAGGGTCCAAAAACACATTGATATCTTGCTTTTTGGTCTTGCTCTTTTTATGTGAAACACAATATTCAGACTCTCTGCCCACCCACCCTCACAATAATTTCTGCAGCTAACAAAGGAGACACCAGCAAAATCATCTGAAAAACTGCAGCTGCACAAATGCAAATGCAAGCTCCACAGTTAATAGAGATACAAGATGACAGACAGTAAATGGGGGGGTAGATAAATAACATATGTTTGCCATGTGACATCTACAGTAGTGATGATTAATGGTAGGGATGCAGTAATCTAATAATTAGCATCAGTATCAGTCTGATATTATCCAAAAAACTGAAAGAAATTCACAAGTTGCAATTCCTGACAAGAGTCAGTACATTGGGAAAATGTTGCAGCATTGACATATGGAGTTCAAAGGTGTCGTATGTCATTTAAGTATTTATTCACCTAAGGGATTTAACATTTTGATTCATTTTTCATCCATGAGAATTTTGGAATCAATTGTAACTGACATGAATACAAGCTGACCACAGTCACTATTTGGCAACACTTTACTTGGATAGTCCGTCTACAGAGGATTATACAGGTTATAGAGTATTTGTAACATTTCAACTGTTTTGCTGTTGTCTTTAGATGTTTAACAGATTAATAAAGTATGTGACAATTCATGAAAATGTTTGTGCCTAAACCTAACCAAACCCTTATTTATTAAACTGTTTAATTGTTTAATTGAATCTCAACTAATAAGCTGTTAAAATGTTACAAATACCCTATAAACTTTAGAATCTGTAGGCGGACTATCCAAGTAAGGTGTAACCCACTGTTCTTTGTGAAACAAGAAATAACAAAACTCTACAGCACTTCTAAAGCCCACAGGGGTTCAAGTGTTTGATACTCAAAAAAGTGATTTTGGGTGGAGTATCACTTTAAGCATTAAGCAGTTCCTTTGAAAGCAGTGGAAGCTTTGAGCAAGAATGTCAAACACATTATATTTGTGAAATAGCAGCTCAGTCCACCTTGAGACGTCTCCTTCCCAGCGTCTGGTTCGACTTTAAAGCGTCACCAGAGGATCAGGAGTGGAGAAACAGGAGTGGCTGTTTATCATGAGGTTTTGGAAAGCACACTTTAGTGCACTGATCATTTCAAAGCGGAATGATTTAAAGAGGTGAATCAGTGAGAAAACTCAGTGGGGAAGTTAACAAGCAACAAAAATGAGCAGATGTGTGAGCAATATATGAAGTCAAAAGTCTAGTCGCTCTACATGCTGCTGTCCAGATATGAGATGCAGACTGTAAAACAGTGCAGGGAGAATAAAATAAATAATACCATATAATTCCTAACAGTTGTTTTATCATTATTATTATTATTATTTAAATGACTATATTTCAGTATGAAGTAGAGCCTAACTACATGTTGAAATATAGTCTTTTATCTATGCAGCTTTCAACCTACAAATCACCAAATTAATGCTTACTTGGATGTTCAAAATCTGTTTATGTGACTAGAGAAAATCTTAGGCTCGATTCATCAGAGGAGTTTCTTCTCAATCTCAACTTAATGTGATATTTTCTAATTAGTTTGAAGAGCAAAAAGCTGCAGGGAGTCTCATTTCACTTCTGATCTGGACCACATGGACATGTGCTACAAAAGATCAAAAGATGTGTGATGAAAAGCTTGGAAAGCTTTCCATTTTTTTGTAAAACTTTTAATCACGTTACAATACAGGTGTAAATAGATTTAAAATCCAATATTCACTATGATAATTCAATCACGTCATGGGCACGACCACAGAAACGCTGTTGAAAAGGTATATATGCAGTAGCACACATGCAGGACAAACCAGCTGAAAATGAGCTACAAGGAAGACCTTGATGAAGGACTAAAGGAGGAGTCCCCTGAGAATAAACACATTTGGACATTCAACAAGAAGTGGAGCAATGATGAGAAATATTGTTTTGGAAAGCTGATATTTCACAGCAAAATGCAGTCTTTGTCAAACTTTAAGGGAGATACAAGAGTGTATCATGCTGCCAGCAAGAAAATCCAGGACAGGAAACAAACAACATAAGAAAACACCCCTGATCATCTAAAATGACTCTCAAGACTGTGTGACTATGTGAAAGTTGCAATTTGTGATCCAAAAAAACTGTTCCACTGTTACTCTCTGTCACTTCAGGCGGCACCAAGCGGACAACTGTGGGACAGCTGCAAGGTCAGAAAAATAAAATGATTCTCTTATTGTGTTTCTCAAGTAAAAAATCCTGCTGTCACTGTGTAGTGATTATGTGGTGCTGAATGGAGAGCTGTAAAAGCTGTAAACCTGTAAAGTGCAGTTTACTCACATCTTTTAATATGCTGCACTATTCTTTGTTACTGTACTATGACATGTTATTACTGAAGATTAATTACTGATGAGTTAATAATATTAAAAAAATAGTCCTCTTTCTGTGGTGGTTGAATGGCAAAAGTTATTATTGCTGCATATTTAGTTTCTACACTTGGTGACTCTTTTTGTTGTTGTTAATAATTACAGCTCTGTGGCTGTTAAGTAGAATTTTTTGGATAAGACGATCATAATTTTGTAACATCTCAATCTGTCCAGATCTTCCTTGTCTGGCTGTTTTCCTGATCTTTGGTCCCATCTGGACATCAAACTTAAATTTCATGTCCCAAGCTTAAAAAAAGTAATACTTTGAAATAATAATAGTAAATTCACTGATGGTGGGGTCCTCACTCGTGAATATGTATTACATGTGATGTGACTGGATTTGCACATGAATTTGACAGCCTACTATTCAAACATTAAGTGTGAAAAATATTTCTTCCATTTGACTTTGATAGAAAAGAAAAACAAAATACTAGTTTTACAGCAAAATCCCAACTAAATGTATTTTAGAATACTTCAATCACACAAACATTTCATGCCTCTCTACATCATTTGGAAAGCAACTATAAATGACTGAATGTTACTTCAGGCATTTCTACTCAACACTCAACAGCTCTTCATTTGACCTCTTGACCATTTTGTTTTGTCACACATTGAGGACTTTATGTAATGTATGTAGCCATTAACTGATCAACACACACATGATTGCACACACTGACAACAAACATATTTTTACGTTACACAGGACTAGGTCTTTTGCACTGCGCATGAAACACAAACACACACACACACACATATACACCAGTCGCACAAAAAAACTGCTTTTGGCAAAAACAGTATAATTCTAATAATCCAAAATATATGTGATTCAGCTGATTTGAAAATCGCAAAACCTTAACAGTAAATAAACTATAGTATGTGGTTTTCAGAGGAAAAGTGGAGGACTAATTCCTCATTCCTTTATTAGTAGTGTGAAATACAGAGAGTACATAGTGATGGGTCAATGTTTCCCCTAATTACTGTAAATCATCATTATTTGTAAAATGGCAATCATTTGCCCTGATTATGTGTTGTCAATTTAAAGGGGAAAAAATGATTGCAGCTGTGCTAAAGGGGTACATAAATGCTCTCATTAGATTAGGTGCACTTTTATTAGATTACAGTGAAGAAAGAAGGTGATCACAGACCTTGACAGTAGAACAACCAAACAGATGGTATCAGTTTCAACATCTCTAAGTATTTGGCTCTCACCATCAAACAGCAGTTTTCATACTGGTGTAATGATTCTAATACTATTACTAATAATAGGAATCAAAATAAAAACATTTAAACATGCACATAAGTTGCTGAACATCAGTTATAAAGAGGTAAATACATGAGTAATTTAAAAAATACATAATCTGTATAAAGTCCATATACAAAATAAAATGTTATTTTACCAGACATTCTGACCAAGAAACCAGTTCTTACATCAAAGGTGGTCAGACGTGTTTTTTCTGGCCCCACCAAGACAAAACATCTGACTTGCACCGGGTAGAAATTAATCCAAGGATCTCTGTACTTTGTCTGTTCGAACACACACACACTCACACTCACATTTTCTGAAGAAACGTGTCTAGGAAACTGTGGTGGAACTGGAGGAAGAATAACATCAGAGCGCCCCAGCGGCCTGGTTCTCATTTTGAAATAATTTTCAGTAATTTCCATCACCATGGAAGTTGGCAATAAATGCATGGGGTTCCTTTTTAAATTGATCTTCTCTGTTACAGAGGATGCTGGCTCCACACACACACAGGCCTGCTTTATTTCCTTTGCTTTTCTAAAATCTGGTTTTAAAAAAAGTATCAGAAACAGCAGGAAAACACACGTCGACCTGCAATATTTCACAACAAGTTTGGTTTTCTTTTCATAACAACAGAAATGAACATCTTAAAAGCTGTGAGTGAAACTGAGCTAAATAAGCTTAAATACATTTATTTAAAAAATGAAAACACAAGTAATATTTCCATGATTTTTTAAAACAAACGCATTGGTAATCAGAAACAGAACTATTGGGTCAGTGGTGACACAAAACAATTAAAACAGTGATATCAGCCAGTTTCTGAAAATTATAATGTTTCTACATTTTAATGATTAACTTTGTGACCTAACAAGTATTGCAGTGTAAATACATTTTAAAGGAAGTGCACGCTAAGTGCTCATACCTAAACAACAAAATAGGTCGTTTCTCAGCGCCTTTAAAAAACGGCACAAGAAACGGGCACATGTCCCCTTGTCTTCAAAATCTTTGTTTTGTCCCTCCACACTTTCACAGTTTCAGTTTGATTTGCCTCCTCAGACAGACCAGCTGCTGAAATCCAGATGAGAGAAGATTTAAATGTGTTAATTCGTTCATCTGAGTCGCCTATAATTGTTACTATTTTTTTAGCTCTGTCTTTTGCCTCTCAGGCTACATAGAGGTGAAGGTTAATGGGGACTAGGCAGCCTGAGAGGAAGACTACAGTACTCCTCTGTATGGGTAAATAATAAATTAATCTATGTTTTTATTTTGTTAATATTCTCCTAAAGAGACGACATTAGAAATGAACATTAATCATAAAACTTAAATTTAATTAAACGTTTATATCTTGCGCCTTCATGGAGGACGGCAGCTGTAGTCTGCTTAGATTTACAGCAGTTACAATGGATTCCTGCGACAATACAGTTTCACAGCCAAGCACTAAAAAAATGTCGAAATGTCCATAGAAACTTTATAAAACCCTCCAGCAACATAATCCACTTTCTCACTGTTGATCCATGTGTTCAGCTCCATGAACCTACTGAATATAAAGCTTTTGTCAAGCTTGTGCCATTTGTCACCAGCACGGAGCTTGTTTGGTGAAAACAGCTGGCTGCTGCTGGAAACAGGTTGAGCGGTGAGACTTAACGTACAGTAAATGTTCCGTAAAACCAAAACAATGAGCTAGAACAGGGTAGAAGCTCAGTACCGCTGCAGAGTAGGTGATACTTCGACCCCTTTCACATTACAGTCATGCTTGAATAAAAATATTGATTGATGGAGCTTTTAATAACTTAATTTAATATTAGCAAAACAAGCAAACAGTAAATAATAATGTACAGTATCTATGAATATGTCCTGAACCTGAGGTGTTCAGTGACACTGAAAGTTTCTGTCTCAGTTATTCAGGGCGCATCGCTGGGGGACTGTAAAATGCCTTTTCAGAAATTTAAAGTCTTTCATTTTTTCAGCCAGAAAACCAGCTGAAAATGTGTGTACATTTCTTGGCATTTCTTGGATTTCATTTACCTTAAATGGGAAAGCAATGTTTACAAAATCTTGAAGTTGTCTCATCAGAGATTGTATTTTTTTTTTTTTTTGTGAAAGTTCTAATAATTTGGATTTGAAGGGAAACTGTTGTCCAGTTTTACAAGAGTTGTGGAAAGTGTGCTAACCTTCTCTGTCACAATTTGGTTTAGCAGCCTGACGAGTGCTAAAACGAATGCATTAGAAAAAATAATTAAGTCTGTATCTAAAATTCTGGCCATTCCTCTCATCGCTTTCTTCAAATTAAAAAGTTCAGCTTAACCAAATATTGTTGTGGATATTGCTGAAAATGATTCTCTCATTGTCTCCCTTCTTTGAGGAAATACTGTCTGGAAGGAGAAAGATACAACAAAATTTTGAATGTAAGCGGCTTAAGAGAAATACATTCAGTGAGGCTGTTTTTAGCTTATTGTTTTGTTTGTAATTATTGGTGACATTTTTCATATTCTAATATGTTTAGGTTATTTGACTCTTGTGTTGTAAACCATTGGCACTTTCAGGTATATTTAGTTTTTACCTTACATTTTATATTTATGGTATTTTGTGTATTTTTCGATGTTATATTTAGGTGATGGTTTTATTATTAGTCTGCTGTGTTAAGTGTTGAATGTCCAGCACTACGAGCTCACAACTCAAAGTTAACTCAGCTCATAAAACCACTTTAGACAAACTGTTGATATGTGGAACTGTTTTGTCACAGAACTCAAAATGGATCAAAATGATAATCAGTTTAAATCCATGTTCAAATGGTGATTGAAGACAGTTAGGTGTATTTCAAGATTTTATTGATTTTTATAGTATGCTAATTGTAATTTTTATTTTCTGTCCCTGTATTGTCTAATTTAATGTATAATTTTTATTGCAAATGATATCTGTTTTTTTTAAAAAAACCCATCTAGGGACTAGCATTGCCAATTAGGTAAGACTGTAAATGAAATGAAACATAAAAATCTATAAAAAATAAATTATATTCACTCCACAGACCACAGGGCAAAGCTCTAGATCTCCTGATTTACAATCCAAGAAAGCACTGGAGAAGGGGTCAAAGGTCAAAGCCTGGATAATACTTCTGTGTGACTTGACCTTTGCTTTTTGTTCACATCCAGGAATCTGTGGAGGTTTTCTCCATCAGTTATCTCAGTTGGTCAGTGAGGCAGTTTTAAAGGAAGGACGAGAGACTTCTGGCAGATTTGGGGGGGACGACTCCAGGAGGATAAATCAGCCTGACAGTAGTTTTAATGTCATGACATCTGGGGCTGCTCCACACTGCTCACCATCTGTTAGTGGTTCTACAGGTAGACAAAATTTATTGTAATCAACAAAGTACTTGGGAAAAAGTAGTTTCCTTCTGTAATAGCTTTCCACAAAAAAGTTGATCAAACATGTTCTGATGTTCCCTTGTAATACTTAAATACTTAAAAATGCTGCTGTTTTTTTAATGTAAATGTGCTAGAACTTAAGATACCTTATTTCACAATTCTGATTATTATCAATTTCGGCATTCTACAGTCTGTTATTTCTGAAGATCAGACCGCTGCTATGAATAACTGATTTTTGCTACGGTTCGGTGCAGATCTGATCATAGACTCTGGAGTCCAATCATATCAATCTGCAGAAAGAAGTCCTGTGGCAAAAAAAAAGTTTCAAAATAATTTTTAAATTAAATCAATATTTGGTTTCAAATTATTGATTTCTTTAGTAAGTATCCGTGTAATAAGCGGGATAATGTACAGCGAGCCGGTCATTATTGTGAAATTAACTCTGACAGGGTGATGCAGGACTAGAATCTAGAATCTAGAGGTCTAGAATCATTTCGCAATAATGACAGCTCGCTGTAAATTATCCCTTAAATAATGACTTCAAGGATTACAACAACATGTCACAGTCATGTTTTCCTTCATGACACCCAGCATATTAAAGCAGGCATCTTACTCTACAAAGTCTTGATATTTAATTTCTCCCATGCAGGATTTCAAACACACTCCACGGGGTAGCTCTGAGTTGGACACAATTTTAAAAATAAAACAACAACTGAAGGAGTTTCATCTCATAAAGTAATGTGATATAGACTATTTTTCATTCCTTTCATGCCATAACGCATAACCAGACACTACAAGACAATAGTATCAGTGCCAACAGTTAACAGAGAGTTTCCTTGAGATACAATATGTCTCATTTTCTATTCTGTCACAGCGTGTTTGGAAACACCAGTGGAAGAAGAAACGGATAAAAGTCACAACAGCGAGGAGTGGAACACAGGGAAAAGAAAGTGATAGAAACAGAAAAGATAGAAGTACAACTGGAGTGATGAATGTATTGCTGCTGTTTCCACTTGATTTCATCGACATCATGAACTTTTGTCACACTGTGTGGAGCATCTATCGTTCCATATTTCCAATGCATCTACCATTAAATAGCGCTGGCCACATAAAATGTCACACTTGTGACCCATCAGCCATCTGCTCAACGGACACAGCTAGCCTGTGTTAGCGTTTCCCATGACTGTATGAAGGTGTGACCGTGAAGCACATCAGAACAAGTGGGCCGACTACGAAATAACCCTCTGCAAAAGGTTTTAATGATTACTAATTAACACTGAACAACTAGCCAGTTAGTTGACATGCTAACGACACTGGCCCGTTTACAACAAGTGGGCCAATCCACCATGCTTGTGTGTGGCTCATAATTGAGACATTTTCAGTGGAAATATTACACAACAATACACTACTTGTTGCCTCGATTTTTTCATTGTCAACGAATCCTATGAAAAGGCTAAATTACCAGAGAAACACCAGAGATGGTAACAAAATGAAAACACTGAAAATCTCAGGCATTACCGCTTACAGGACGCTCATTTCCAGGATGATAAGCGTGATCACAGTAAAGGATGCAAAGTGTCCTTACATGACAGACTGACTTTTGACTGAATTTTGTACAGCAGAAAGAGTAAGACGCAGTGCTAAGTAAGTGTTTCACATCTGGACATAATTGTTGAAATGTCAGCGGAAGATCATATCTATTCTCAGGGCGTTCTGATCCTCTGAATCCTCCTTGTTAGATGCCAATTTGGAAATCGAAGCTTAAGTTGCACTTTTTGTATCAGCTAGTAACAGCAAATTTTAAACATGTTTGTCATCTGGTGTGTTGATAACAGATAAATGCCTGGATGATGCCGCCTTCTGATTTTTATTTTTGCCTCAGGAGGATGAGAGCATAGATGAAAAGCGGTGATCAAATTTCTGAGGGACGACTTCAATCAACCATCAAGTTGCTGATTGAAATTGTGCTGTTTACCCAGAATTCCTCATGATAACAAAAACATCATGTAACACAGGTTTACAGCAGGCACCAACAATAAAATTTCACATGGTGTTTAAGACTCTTTAGTGACGTTATTGTTAATCAAGCCATATGTACAATATATCACTATTTTTATTCATTATTATGCATTTAATTATATATTTACAATTACTACTTTATAACACTGATGTTTTACAGCTAAATCCTTAATTATTGTTTTATATTACAGACAGATTATACAAATTCTAACAACAATGAATGACAACTGTTACATTATGAATTATACTTACAGCTCGTAAAATGTCACACGATGTAAATATCGTATCCAAGCGTAGTATCCAAAGAGTTTTAACTGCTGTTATCTGAACCTATAAGTCATCTCTTACGGAAAAGGTAAATGTATACAGATATGTAACTCATGCACGATGATCTCAAGATGATTTTAAGTATTATGCGGCATTGTTTTCTCTAAACTGAAAAAACATTTTCTCATTTAATCGAGATCTAAATCAGCGTGCGGAAATCAAGAGATGAGCTCTGCAAAATCATATCATATCATCAATAAAACTTCTACTGGATATGAAGCACACAATGTTTTATTGACTTTTATACTGACTTGCTGTAAAACTTTTGGCTGCAGTTTTACAGAGGTTACAGGTCATAAAATAAATTATTACATATTTGTGGTGTATAAATACACTTCTAATAAAATATAAAATATGAAATATTATATATACATGTTATATTGTGCTATGAATATAATGCGTGTTGATGACACAAGTTTTTCAGTGCAACAGCTTCGACTTGTGTCCAGAACTTAAAGCAGGTTCTTATCTCTGATCAGAAATCTGATGTTGAATAACAACATGCTGTTGCTGCTAAAACTCTGCTGACTCCTTTAAATTGACTTTAAACCAGCATGCAAGTATAACCGCTTTTCTTTTCCCCCTTTATTTATTCATTTTGAGGCTGTTGACACACTGATACCTTAAGCTTGCTGATAATGGACCAAGAACGTGTAGTCGACAGATGGAGCCCTAACAGCGTTGACGCTTTCCTTCAAACAATCAGGAAAAATCCGCTTGTGTTTTCTGATATTATTACTGCACATGTTGTAGTGAAGGTAAATACAAATGTGAAGAAATGAATTTACTTCAACTGACATTTACAGCATAGGTTTATGTAAACGGTTACGGTGCTCAGTTACAATTTACAACCTGATCGACCTTGTTCCAGTTTTTTCTCAGTGATTGAGCATTAACGCATCGAAACACTCAAAGTCACATCACGGAATCGATTCACATATTGGAGACATTGAACAAAAGTGCTTCATTTCAGCTCATTACTGACTAATTTGTTTTTCATCACTGGGCCTAGATTTTTAGTTTAACCGTGTAATGTACATTGCACCCACTGCACTTTACAGGCCACAGCTGGGGAAATCTTCTCAAAGCAGCTGGCACATAGGGAAAAACTGTTGAGGATTTTTTTAACAAGCTCACAGAGGATGATTTCCACTAAATTCTGCTTTATTTTCTGTGACATACAAGATTAAAGCATGAGGACCATACAGGAAGTATGTTGTGTCTCGCCGTGCCTTTCCATCGCTCAACCAATTTCCTGGAACTGTTCTAACATGACAAGATAGCATAAAAAATTCTGTTCGCCTTACCTGTGGTTCCTGGGCCAGCTTTCAGTCTGTTACGCTCTCAGTTTCTTGCTTTCTCTCGTTTCTATAGTGTGCCGCTCTATTCCCCCCCCCCACCCCCCCCTTTTTTTTCTTTCTCGCTACTCGTCTTTATTTCTCTGCCTCTTTGGTCCACAAGTCACCACTCTCCTTTCTTCTCCACCCTCCCTTTTTCCACACTTCACCTCTGATTTTGTTCTTTTTTTTTCTCAAAGTATCTTCTTTTTTGCCTTGTTTCACTTCGTCTCTCTCGCTGTCTCTGTTTCCCTTGTCTCTGTTTCTCTCTCTGTATACGTTTTTCTCTTCCTCCAAACCTCCTTTTATCCCCCTCTCTGTCTCTTCTTTTATCCCTCCTTAAGTAGCAGTACCTTGTTCTGCTGTAGATAATGAAGACATACTGAGAGGTTTGTACTGGAGGCGGGACCAGCACTGCAGTGGGTTGGGGGATGGGAAAGGTCAAATTATACAGAAGATGGACAGATAAATGTGAACCAGACCCTCCTGTGAAGTGTTGTTTCTGGTAGGTGTTAACTCTGTAGCTGATATCAGAGGCCGATAACGGCCTTTTAGGAAAATCCACCTTCATATCCCTTTCACCTGTTAGATCTGTCTGTGATGATCAGTTATTTTGTGATTGCATAATGTATTGTCCTTTTCTGAACCCACTTTCTCTCAGCCTGTCTTGGTTACTACTAGTTCTGTTTGTGATTTTCTGTGTTTCCCAGAATGTCATTCTGGACATACACGATGAGCTGTGTCTCAATTCCAGACAACACACTAAGTCTAAGCAGGTGTTGAGTTTTCAGTGTATTCACACTGGAAAAGTGACAAAAATTGGTATACTTGAAGAAGACTAAGAGTCTACAGTCACACTAGCGGCTCTGTGAGGCTGTACTTACTTAGACACATGGGTGCTTTGAGCTAAATGCTAATGCCATCATGGCAACATGCCCACAATGACAATGCTAACATGCTGATGTTTAGCAGGTATAATATTTGCCATATTCACCTTCTTAGTTCAGCATGCTAACATTTGCTAATTAGAACAGAAAGTACAGCTGAGGCCGATAGTAATGTCATTAGTTTAGTAAGTATTTAGCCATAAACCAAAGCATAAGATAAATTGAAATTTTGACCAGATGATGGCACTAGATAAAAAGTCAGAGGATCACCAAATTTATTACAATTCATCCTGAGGGGGACATGAATGTACCAACTGTCATAGTCATTTTAAAATGTTATCCAATATTTTGTCAAGACATTTCACTTACAGCCAAAAATGTCAATGTGCTGGTGGCACTGGAGGAACTCCGTCTGATAGTTGTTGAGATATTTCTGCCTGGACCAAAGTGGTGGACCATCAGACTGACTGACCACAACAGAGCCATGCCAGTATCATGGATAAAAATGTGTCAAGAAGAGTGTTTGGAGATGGAACAAAACTTATTTGTGCAGTGTGTGTGTTTTAAAGTTTCTGTTTTAATTTTGATTTGGTGTTGTTTTGTTTTTGCGTTCCCACTTGTTCTAATGTGCGTTGATAAAAAATGTATCACAATAAAATCATTATCTCTGAATGTTTTCAGATCAGCCAGTCAGTCCCTGAATGTTAATAAATGAATAAATAATCCAATGGTAAAACCACAAAAATATATTTTTAAAATAAAATATCAAACTGACTGACCCCTATATATACAGTAGTAGCACTCTTGAAAATGCACAAAGACTGATCTGAAAATTGGTAAATGTCTTCCATCTATATCTATTTTATATCTAAAACATGGCTCCAACTGAGGGTGGACAAACACAAACACACACACACACACTTCAGATCAGGTCTGGCTGAGCCGTTCTCCACATCCGAAAGGGAGGTTTAAAGGTCAATTACAGCACGTTTGAATCACTGATTGGAATCAGCCTGGTGTTTCAGGTTCCTCGGGGGCCAGAGTGTGCTGACTGACCAAAACATTTACTACCAAAAGTATCTGATAGCTAAGATGATAAAATAAATAAAATGTCAAATCTTGTATCTTACAAACATACTAAAACATATTGGAATGTTTACAAAAATCCTCATTACTTAAGATGCTTGGCGATTTGGGAGGGGTAACATTGTGTAAAAAGTACTGTCAACACCATTCACACATATAGAGCATATGAAAATTCATACTCATGTATTTCACCCTGTTTTACATCTGGAGTCTCTGAGACCCCAAATGGAATTTTCTGAAGCATGTCATCAGTTCAGCATCATGTTTAATAAGCAATTCTCAAAAATTAGGAAAGGTCAAAAGTAGCAAACTGATAAAGCAATGATACGTTTGTTTTTTGTGTTTAAAGAGGACCTGAGGTCTCCGGGACTGAAACAGAGCATTGGGGTCAAAGATTATTTGGCATATAAAAGCTTATGCGCAGCATTTTAAAATCTATCCAGTTTTCAGACAAAATAGCAAATCCTACTCAAACCCAAACCAACTCTGCTTATGTTTGCTGAGCCTCCTGGTCTCTCTTTAAGTCATGGATCAAAGGTGAATAATCCCTCCTTGTGCATTCATACATGTTGGTCTCGTTTTTTTTTTTTTTGTTGTTGTTCATTTAACCATGCGAATAAAAGCTTTTTAATTTTTTGTACTATAATGAAGCAGTGTGCTTTAAAACTTTTGGCAGGCTTTATTTCGTCTCTCATGAATAATCCCGTTTTGGAATGAAAATCCCCATATGGTCTTCAGTTGTTTTTCTATTTTTAAAAGTTATTTTCCAATTTAGAACCACCCTGTGGAGTTTGTTTCGACATGTAAGAAATTAAATACTGTATAAGCAATGTGGACGATGGGATGTTTACTTTAGGTTTTTTGCTTGCATGAAAGCAAGTTATTATTTGCATGAGAGTATTTGTAGTCCCAGCGGGTTTCCTTATAAAACAGCAACATTTTAGAAGATGTAAGTAATGAGACAGCGTTTTCTACTTTTTCTAAAAGGTTGGGATTAAATCAGTGATTATGGAATGACGTCCTCTTTCCAAATACTTTGCTGATTAGAATAATTTATGTCCACTTGTGGAACCATTAACAGATAAAAGGCGTGCAGTGTGGAGCAGCACCAGATGTCTGATGATAGACATGAAACAGACGTTAAAACTACTGTTGGACTGATTTATTTTCCTTAAGTCGTCCCCCCAAATTTGCCAGAAGTCTGTTGTCTTTTAAAGTTACCTCATTGACTGACAGAGAAAACCTCCTCAGTTCTCAGATTCCTGGGTCTGATGTTCTCAGGTTTATCTAACTCAGAAATAAAGAACTTGTAACACAGGAGAAGTGGCTTGACCTTTGACCTCTTCACCGGTGATTTCTTGGGTCGTAATGTAGGAGATCTAGGAGGTGACCTTTGTTCTGTAGTTGGGTAGTTCACTGAGTGTGTTAAACTCGAGAAATCAGTGACATATGGCCCATTATATAGCTGACCTCTGACATTCATGCTAAGAGAGCACTGCCCATAAAAATTTTAACATTACAATTACAATATCTAACTATACTGATGCAGGTGCTTTGGGCAAATGGATCAAATGACTTGTTGTTGAATGTTTCTTGCAGTGTTGCAGTGGCAATCCACAGAGACCTATGGAGTGTTTAGCTTATTGTTTTGGTTTTCCAGTCCGTTAACTCCACTCTCATCAACCCCGTCCGTAGCAATAGCAGGCAAAAAGTTCATTTAATGCAGCTTTAAGCAGTAACTCACGAGTGTCTCCATTTTTGGCGCACAGTCTTAATCAATCTGGTATATTATCAAATATTATCAAAATCACAATATGGCCAATTGCAATATTCAAATCGCACAAGCTGCAATTTTTTATTTTTTTTTTTTGATAAAGGTAAAATGTGTGACAAAGCATTAGAATGAAGTACTGTAGCACTGCAGAGATGCCCTGGCCTACAACTCTTCTTCTCCAGATGTAACAAAACATCTTTGTCTGGTACAGACCCCAATAAATGTCACATCATCATGATTTTAATAGTTTTTTTCTGTGAAAATTAAAATTCCCACTAATGATCATTCCCACTAATCGTGAATCATATCGTAATCGTAATATCTGTCAAAATAATCGCAATTTGATTTTTTTTTTTCCATGTCGCACAGCCCTAATCTGTAGGAAGGTTCTTTTGCAAATTTTACTGACACGTGACCCTTGTGAGTGACCGACGAACAGAAGCGATGTGTTCACCCATATTTTGGCGAACATATGGGTGTTTGGAACATCCTGATCACAGAGGTGGACAGTGGAGAAGTGGATTATGCTGCAGGACTGTCACCATTGGAGTACATTGCAACTGAAACACTGTAGTGTTTAGAGGAAGAAACTATAAATTTTTACAGCCACCTTTCAAGCCTTCAGGGCTGAGTGGTTGATACTTTACGTGTGTATTTTGGTTGTAAGAATCACTCAAAGTCTATCGACTGTGGGACTGAACATCTGGCAGATCATAAAGTCATCATATCTCTTGATCTACATCTTTTTTCCACTTCACTTTGGAACCTTTCACCTTTCATATGCGCCTGACATTTTATTGATATAATGAGATTATTGCCGTTTGTGATTTATGTTAAATCAGCATGTAAGTATATTTTGGATCAGCCCACATTTCAAATCCGCTCTAAAACAATGGATCCTTGTAGTGCTTTTCTCAGCATTGGGGTTTTTTTAGCAGCAGAGTACACGATCAGTTGTGTTGAGCCAGTTGGGAAAATGTTTTTCTTTTTAATACTGGCGTGGGTCAAGGGTGATGCAGCTCATCACAAATTACTCGCATTATATGCGTGTACATTCCTCAAAGAGACCTGCCAGCGTCATATTTGCACTCTCCAAAAGAAAGGTGATTTATGTTTGCCCAAACAGGATTAATATTTAACTTATTTATGAGCATCACAGCTGCTTGGCTTTATGTTAGTGTTATTCATTGGCTCATCGAACTGAAAACAGCATCTTCTCAGCTACTTCAAACGCCAATGAGCAAACTGGCAGCAGTAGAGCCAAAAACCCAGTCAGAGAGACAGAGAGTTGCAGCAGGCAGCAGCCAAGCACTCTTTGCCAAGAGCTTTGCAGCAGAGCTGTCATTTTAATTGCTGTTTATGACTTAATTTTGAAGCGTTGCAGCACAACAGAGAAATTAAACAACAAATGGTTTTGCCCAAGCTGTTTGGTTGGTCAGATATGTCTCTGCCATGCCAAAGCTCCCCATAAAACATAGCGTTTTGCTTTATTGGTTGTAGTTGACATTCTAACTTTTTTTTCTGAAGTTGTCTGCATGACTGTGGCGAGCATATATTCACCAGTAGGATTGTTTGACTGAAACCAACAATTATATAAACATGTGCAGTATCACATGAATATATAAAATATTCAATATAAATGCCATTAGAACACAGCTAAAAGTTTTTATAGAGTCATTTGCCTATATTTTTTTTGTCTGTCAATCATGATCCAACCGGGTGTTGACCTTTAATACAAACCAGATGGAGATCATTACAACCATCATTACCGTTTCATAAACATAATTGTGGTAGTTTTACAGATTTATTTCAGAACAAAGCCTTAAACGCCTAAAGTCTTCTTGAAGTGATCATGGTCAATTTTACTAAACTATGTAGGAAAACAAGAGTCTACAGCCACGCTCTGTGAAGCTGTGCTTAAGCACAGTGATGCTTTGAGCTAAATGCTAACCTCAGCATGCTCACAACGCTAACATGCTGTTTAGCAAGTGTAATTTTTACCATCTTAGTTTAGCATGTAATCACACTAACATTTGCTAATTCGCACAGCCAAGGCTGATGGGTTAGTGGGTTAGTATTCAGTAATTCATCCTCAGTGGACCCTAAATGTCTGTGCAACCCATTGAATAGTTGAGATATTTCAGTCTGGACCAAAGCGGTGGACCGACCGACCAACCGACCAACATTGCCATCCATAGAGCCACACTGCTAGCATGGCTAAAAACAGTTAAATACTTGAAATACATCAGAAAAGATATATTTGTGTCTTTTGCCATGTTGTCAAGTTTTCTCATTCCAGAGGAATAACTTGATTATAGTTAATAACAATGAGAGTGTACTTCTTTTCCTCAACATAATAGCGATTGCAGCAATTTTCTGCAAATGAAAACGTGCAGTCTCATGGGGCCCAAATAACCCCCCCCCCACACACACACACACACACACACGCACACACACACACACACACACATCAAGAAACAAATTCCATGTAAGCAGGACTATTTGGAGGATTTGGAAACTGATGAGGGAACATGATGGAACATTTTATCTGTTCTGCTAAATGACTGTCTCTGTCTCTAGTAGTCAAGTCCAATTCATGAACAAATCAATCAACAAGAACAAATCAAAACACAACAAAAATGAAATTATAAACAAGGACACACATGCTCAACTATCTTGGATGGTTTGCTAAGGGAATCAGATTGTATCCCAATCTGAAGGCCAAAATCCCCCTGTTTAACTTAAGAATTTGGTTTCTTTATTTTAGTGATTAAAATGTTTTTGGCTTTGACACATTTGTTTATGTAATATTCAACACTGTAAACCCGAATTTGGCTTTAATTTAACTTTTGGTCATTAATCATTCTTTCATATTTAGTAAAAAAAAAAAATCTCATTACTAAATAAAATTAGTTGTTTGCAGTATTCAGCTGAAATATGCAGTGAAATGATCAGAATCAGAATCAGAATCAGAAATACTTTATTGATCCCCGAGGGGAAACTCTTTTGTTACAGCTGCTCACCATCACATCAATGCACACAGGAATAGAAGCACTAAGCAACTCAAAATATAATACACTATAATACAGCTAAGATAAATTAAGTGTTAAAAATAAGTGTAAGTAGAAAAAGTGGATTTACAGGTAGTAATAGTGCAATGATGAGTAAAGTGTAGCAGATTAACCAGATTATTAGACGGTGGATATTGCACAGCAGTAATATAAATATGAATAAATATGAATAAATACGAAATATTACGAAACCAAGGTCAACAACCTTCTTGAAGACACAACCACATATCAAAAACTTAAAAGAGATCCAACCAATGGCTACAAGAAGAAGGTTATAGACTGTCTACAGAAGCTTGAGAAGGAGGAGGTGATAGACAGGCCTCTGTACTACAGACTATACCCTGGGAAGCCATTCCATGCATCTATGGCCTTCCCAAAATTCACAAAGAGAATGTTCCACTCAGACCCATCGTGTGCAGCACAGATTCCATCACATACAACATAGCCAAACATTTGACTACAATCTTGGCTCCGTTGGTGGGGAACACAGTACATCATGTGGAAAACACACAGAAATTTGTGGACAAAGTGAAACATCTCCAGTTGGACCCAGATGACGTTATGGTTTCTTATGATGTAGTGTCCTTGTTCACTTGCATCCCAACCTCAGAAGCAGTGTCAGCGGTGATGAGAAGACTGCAGGAGGACTCCACCTTGCAGCAAAGGACCAAGCTTACACCTGAACACATATGTAAACTATTAGACATCTGTCTCAACACAACCTACTTCCAATTCCGGGGACACTTCTACAGACAGATTCACGGTTGTGCTATGGGCTCTCCGGTCTGTCCCATTGTGGCCAACCTGTACATGGAACAGTTTGAGAAGAAGGCATTATCCTCGTTCCCGGGCACACCACCAAGTCATTGGTACCGTTATGTGGATGACACCTTTGTGAAAATCAAGAAACAAGACTTGGAAGCGTTCTCAGAGCATATTAATACGGTGGACCCCAACATCAAGTTCACGTGTGAGGATGCAAAAGAGAACCGCTTGGCCTTTCTTGATTGTTCTACTCTCAGAGGAGAGGACGGAAAGCTCCAGATAGAAGTGTACAGGAAACCAACACATACGGATCAATACCTGCTCTTTGACTCACACCATCCACTACAGCACAAGCTGGGTGTAATCCGGACATTACAGCACAGAGCCAAAGAAGTGCCCACAGGCTCAGAGGGTAAGAAGAAAGAGGAAAGGCATGTCCAGAATGCACTCTCAGCCTGTGGTTATCCTACTTGGGCTATCAACAAAGTTAAAAGAGCCAAAAACAGGACAAAAGTGTAACTGAACCAAGAAGGAACGGTGTCTCCATTCCTTATGTGTCTGGACTGTCTGAAAAACTACAAAGGATCTTTAGACAGCACGATGTTCCTGTCTTCTTTAAACCAGGCAACACTTTAAGACAGAAACTCGTTCACCCTAAGGACAGGTTACCCACACAGAAACAGAGCAATGTTGTCTACTCCATTCAGTGCAGTGAGGAAAACTGCAAAGAACGGTACATAGGCGAAACCAAACAGCCACTTCACAAAAGACTTTATCAGCACAGACGACACGCTAACTCAGGATTACAGAGCGCCGTGCATTTGCATTTAAAAGCTACAAACCACACATTTGAAGACAGCGAGGTGAAGATTCTTAGTAGAGAGAAGAGTTGGTTTGAACGGGCGTCAAGGAAGCCATTTTTGTGAAGAAAGAGAACCCTCTTTGAACAGAAATGGTGGTCTGAGATTTAATCTGCCCAAAGTCTATCAGAGTGTATTATCACCTTGGTCACGCCTATCACATGCTAATCAGGCACTTAGCAGTGATGAAGTAGATGCAGCCAGAGAACAATAGGCCTGATTACTGATTACTGGGCCATCTTGAAACTATTAGGTCAGTTTCAGGTGAAACTAGCTATTTACAGATACTCAGGCAGATTCCTTCCTGAGGGCAGGGCTTATGTAACTCAGAGTAGTTTAAATTTCCAGTTCCCGTCCAATTTTTTCACAATTGAGAATGACTTCCGGATGGGAGCCGAAACGTCTTGATTCTGAAAACAGTGTCCAGATGACTACGACTGAAACCTTTTCTACGATAGAACACTCCTGGACGAATGAGGGACTACACCGTCTTATTTTGACGAAATATTAAACTGAAAATAGAGTATATTGCCAATGGTCCAATGTCCAGTTTAGTGACTTAGGGTCATGTAGACTGACACACAGAGGGAGGAGTTAAACAGTTTGATGGCCACAGGCAGGAATGACTTCTTGTGGCGCTCTATGGTGCTTTTTGGGGGGGATGAGTCTTTCGCTGAAGGTACTCCTTTGTTTGACCAGCACGTCATGGAGTGGGTGGGAGACACTGTCCAAGATGGCATGTAGTTCGGCCAGCATCCTCTTCTCTGACACCGCCGCCAGAGAGTCCAGCTCCACCCCCACAATGTCACTGGCCTTACGAATCAGTTTGTTGAGTCTGTTAACGTCCGCTACTCTCAACCTGCTTCCCCAGCATGCAACAGCATACAGGACAGCACTGGGCCCCACAGACTCATAAAACATCTTCAGCATTGTCCGGCAGATGTTGAAGGACCTCAGCCTCCTCAGAAAATAGAGGCGGCTCTGGCCCTTCCTGTAAAGAGCTTGAGTGTTCTTAGCCCAGTCCAGTTTATTGTCCATGTGTACTCCCAGGTACTTGTAATCCTCTACAATGTCCACACTAACCCCTTGGATGGAAACCAGGGTCACTGGTGCCTTGGCCCTTCGTAGGTCTACAACCAGCTCCTTAGACTTTGTTACATTGAGCTGCAGATGGTTCTGCTTACACCATGAGACAAAGTTCCCACCGCAGCCCTGTACTCAGTCTCATCAGTCCTTAAAACCTTAACTAATGTGTTGTCACCAGTTAGATTGTCAATATTAGACAAATAACAGCTTCAATCCCTGAGGATCTATGTTAGCATTAGTGACGGTTGTGTCCAGTTACCTAACTTTATAGTTCCGTCAGACAATGTAACGTTATAACGGAGATGCGTATCAGAGGGGATTTAGAAGTGGGCCAAGGTCCCACATAACCAATACCCCGGGACCAGTAGAAGTTTATGCAGGGCAACTTGACTGACCAGTCACTGTTCCGTCTGGGCCAGTGGCGGACTGGTCTGCATATGAAAAGACGGTCACCTTCTTTAAGAACCCCTATCTCTTACTCTTGTTCTCAAGAACCTCAAGCAGGAATTCTGTGAAAGCATCGATCGGTGCACTCTTCATCTTATCGAGATATTTCAAACTAAGAGAGGGAATGTTGGGCAGCTCTTGACACAACTTTCACAACAGACCAAGGTTGGTCTATACCCATTATGCACTTGCATTGTTTTTCACAGCTTATGTAATGAAAACATGTCACAAAAGGTACTATTGTATTAATTGTGCAATACAATCAAAATTATGCTTGGTTGGTTAAGCTTTCTTATGGACCATTAATTTTTTGTCATTCTAGCTATGCCAGCTGATATTCTGACACTGGTGCTCAGAGGACGTCCTATCATCCTTGGTGACAACCCCACAGACTTCTACAAAGCAGGCTTTGTAAGTAACCTCTTACTTTCTCAGAGTTTCTAAAAGAACCATGACGGCGTAATCTTGAATTTTCACCATTATTTCATAGTTCCTGTCTTTGATAAACCCTGTGAGCATAGTTTTATATAATTAAAGAATAAGATATTGTTCCACTTATCAATAGTACAATCTGTCCATCCAGTTAGTTTATGTGTGATTTGGTGAGGTTTCCAGTCCAGTCCACGATCTCCCCCATCTCCCAGCACCCCGATACAATGAGGCAACTCTTTCCAACCTCTATGGTTGATCTGTTTGTTTAATCTACTCCAGCAGTCATAACCAATGCACACCTCCCATGTGTCGAACTCTCCCGTGACTAGGCTACATTGCTTAACATTATTGATGGTTATTTAATGAGAAATGTCATGATTGTGCTATAATGTTGATATAGGCTATCAGCATTATGATGGCAAATCAATCACAGGTTCAGTTAACGAATGGAAGAAAAGTTAAGAGTCATGTTAGAATTTGCAAATTTCAACATTTGATTATCTTCCAAACTAAAGGTTCCCTTTTATCTGCACCTCAAAAAGCTTACTTTCACAACTTTTCAGATTTTTTTTTTTTTTTTTTTTATTAAAGACTTAATGCAACAAATGCAGTGAATTTCTGAGCTGGCATCTGCAGTCCCCAGACACAAATGTGCCTTTGGAGGAACTCAGTGCATTTCCATCGCAGGGACAAGGGTCTAAATTAAGTTCCGGTGACATTATTTTAACCCCCAAAAGGTCCCTGCTCGGGGGTAGTGCTTTCCAAAAGCACAGGAACTTTCGGGGTGGGGCTTGCTGCGCTGAACATTTCTGATGGACTTTCAAGGTGGACTAAACTGTGGACCCAACTGAGCTCCCAGGCTGATCCTTCAGAGACTCTCTAATACTACTCTAGTACTAATGCAGGCCCTGTTTCCTTTTATGTTGAGGTACATTAAAAATATTATAAGAAAACTTTGAAATGGGATTTCAGAGTGTGGAAATTTTCAGAACCCACTTCGCAAGTCTAGTGTCAAGACAGACTGTTATTGGTCATGAATTTGCATGTCAAGTTCACTAAAGCTGAACTTGATGCAAAACCTCTGCAAAGATATACTTTGCTGTTGCCAAGAATCATTCCATTTAAATAAATAGCCTTTGCTGTGAAATTTTACTGTCAGAAAGTTCTATGTCAGAAAGATCATTTTCCTTTTCATAGATTCACAAAACTGGCTTGTGTTCACATCAACCTTTTTCATCGTATTTGGCCATAATTTTTCCTTCTGCCTCCAAAGGAAATCTCCCTGTAATTTTAAAGTGATAATGCTGCAGATGCAAGTTATTAGCCAACCTCCTTTATTCCAGCCCAATAATCATAATAATGAATTCTAAGGTGATTAGGTATTCGCCACTCTTCAGTTATACTGTTGACAGTCAAGTCTCACTTGGCCTTTGAATATTTCTCAAGTTACAAATCTGTTGACAACCACAACACATCTCAATGAAGTGTGAACACTGTTTGTTGACTCACATTGTTTCAGTTATCCATTTAGTTAATGTCTCAACCAGCTTAATCATGTTTAGAGTTGAGAGGCTGTAGCCAGTCCATCTCAAGGTTAACACAGACAATCACTAGTGTTGAAAACTTAAAGGTAATATATATTTCTAATATTTATATATATATATATATATATATATATATATATATGTATATTTTATAGTTTTTCATTTGCTACCTTGTCCTGTACAAATTATGTTTATATTCCAATGCATTAGCAGTTTAAGTTTCTTGATAGCATTCTGTGCCAGTGCAGGAAGTAGAATACAGCTGAATGCTGTACTGTAAAGGTATGGTCAAATTATACTTCCGTCCTACGGATATTAGCTCCATTTCCCATTAAATTCTATTGAAGTCAGTTTCACAGAGGAATTCAAGCCTTTCCTGTTTCTGTGTCCTAGAGATCCAAACAAGTACATTAATCTCTGATTACACATGCTCATTGATTGTTTAAATAATTGTTACTATAAAATTAGATTATTCAGGCTATGTGAGCTCTTCACAGAAGCTCATAGGTCTGAGTTTACAATCTGGAGTAATTACACCTAATAAAACACACATTTTCTAAACAATTCTCAGTTATTAGGTCTAATAGCTGACACATTTCCACCACCAAATACTGACACTCCAGTTGATGGCAAAATAGAGTGTAAATGAAAACCACATTGGTGTGTGTGGAAGAAAGCCTTCTCTTGGCTGAGTTGGTCAACCAAAACAATAACCATATGGAAATTCAGTGAAACCTCAACCAGCACAGACACAATGAGGATGGAGGTCAGCCTTGGTGCAAGAAAAAAAGCCCTGATAATCCTGACAAATCTAAAAAAAATAAAAATAATTCATACCTCTAAATCGTATAATTAAATGATCCCAAAAACTTGCTCTGTTCAAGTTCATTGGAAGTAATTTTTTCTTAGGTTTCTACTCACAAATCAGTAAAAACTGGCTTCATGAAAAAAACAACTTTGCTCTCAACAATGCGTTTTATATTTCTCTACACGTATTGCTTACAGTTTTTACAATTGGTAACACACATTTCTCTATACTGAGTTCACTTTTTCAAACTGTTTAGACAGTTCTCTTTACCGATATGCAGCTCAGCACGACACTGCCTCTCACATCCAAAATGCACTAATGCAACCAAAACACCTTATACACATCTCAGGATCAACTCTTGTACCAGAATACTGACAACATTTGTTTGCCATCAGTAACACTTTGTCACTCATTACACAATGACCTAAAAAAACCAGAAACAGGTAAGCATCACAACATGTATCAGTATTGTCTTTAAAGTATCTTTTATTTATTTATGTATTTGTTTTGCATAAACCAAGATAGTTCTGCATAGAGTAATTCCAAGTGCACAAAATCAAACAAATGTAATTACAGTAATATAATACAAAACTACACATATTCACTATACATACTTGTAAAGGAGAGCTACAGATATAGAATTACAACAGTGCTAGTCAACCCTGTCTTCTGCATTTGACCCCAAGTTCACATTGACATCACACCTTATGTCCTCTCTTGCAATACACTTGGGAAAGAATGTTTTTGAATGGTGAAACGCCACATTGTCCCATTACAAAGCGTTCTGGATTCTTGAGGTCATCAAGGAATTACAATAGGTACTGTTGTATCTCCCAACAAATTTACATTAATTTTGTGTTCTGTTTGGTTTTGAATCTAAATATAACACATACAACAAGTACAACATTGTTGGTGGTTGAGTTTGAGTGAGAAAACAGTTCATGAATTTTGAAAGATGTGGTCACTGTGGATGACTTAACTGTGGATGAAGTCATCCTTGACTTCCGTTGTGCTGACTGTGTGATGAGTTTTGAAAAATGTTACCAATTGTGAAGAACTGTATTGCCTAGTGCAGTGATTCCCAACCAGGGGTACTTGTACTTCCCCTGGGGATACCTCTGCTGTTGCCAGGGGGTGCGTGGCAAGATTGTGGAGTAGCTAAACTAATTTAGTTACCAATTGTAGAAAAACTGTAACAGACAAGCCCAAGCTGACAGTCGAGATGGAAAAAAAAAAGCTGTGTTATACTGATGTGCGCCTCAACACTCAGTCTGTCTCTGTGTATTCAGAAGAAAGATTAACTTTTTTAAAATCAAAATATTGCAAATGGAGGAATATCTAGAAAATAAGGAAAATCTTAAAATTATAACATGTGCTGTTTGTCTTCCAAAAAAAGGCAGTTAAATTCAGCACAAATATTGCCCTTGATTTTCTATGAGTCACTGTTACAGTGTGTTTTCATCACTCAGCCGGATGCACCTGTGACTTCAGCTTACAGAAGAAAGAGCAGCTTATCACAGGATCACAGTTATTAAAATAAAATATAAGAAATTCCCACCTTTTCTCTTTATAAATATTTAAACACAACCACATGTGAACAATTTTGACTCAGCTCAGGCTTATTACAAGGTGATGGCATATTTTGAAAATCTAAACTTTTGGGATGATAATGTCTCTCTGCACAGGATGTGTAGGTATGCCAAAATTAAACTTGTGTGATGTTGTCTGTTAGAGTTAAAGTTAAAAACGTTAACTCTCCAGCTAAGAGTTTATCAAAGACCGTTTCCTGGAAAAGCAACACCACACTGCTCTGTTTATCTCTGTTAGCAGCTGCTGGTTAGCCCCATTTGGGACTGTCTCATCCACTGCAAAGGATATGCCAAAAAGAGCCAATGTTTCTAATTAAGTAGCAGTTGTTGAAATCTACCAAATAAACCTTTAACTAAGCACCTGCAAGTGGAGACTGAGGCTGTATCTGACATATTTCACTCTTAATTACACAGGGAATTCTTCATAGAGGACTAGTGCATGTGATGTCAAAATAAAATATATTCAGGTCATTCCTTTCTTCTGGCAGATATTTCCTCCAGCCTTTTTCCAGTCTTTGCAATGCATGACAGTAGTTACCTGTGAATTTGTGAACATTAATTGTACACTATTGTTTTATACATTGTGACCATCATTCAAGTCCACAATAAAGGGGATAAGAATTCTCACTAGGCATTTGGGCAACAGCATAAAATGGCAAAGACACTATGTAGAGGTCTGAGACTGTCCTCCAACGAAAAACAACAGCATCAGTTATTTCAGCAAATGCCCCAAAATGGCATACGTTCAAGTGCCATATACCTCTAGTGGCCGTTATGACTCTTGTCCGTCGGGAGCAAGTGAAGAAACTGTCATTGAGCCACAAAGTCCATAGAGCGAGGATGTCGAGCGGATGGGTCAACAAAACATTGGACTATAACACGAAAGACTGCTGTTGTTCCTGTTTACATCTGTCAGTGTTTTTTTAAACATGCCTACATGATCGTTCCCTGACGTTAGCCACATAGTTATTATTGTCACAATGACGACAAAGCTCCTCCAAAGCAAGTAGTCATTTTAACTCAAACCACATTTCCCTAACCTTAACAAAGTACATATTTTATCAGACGGTGTAGTCCCTCATTCGTCCAGGAGTGTTCTATCGTAGAAAAGGTTTCAGTCGTAGTCATCTGGACACTGTTTTCAGAATCAAGACGTTTCGGCTCCCATCCGGAAGTCATTCTCATCAGCCAAAAAACAGGACAAAAGTGTAACTGAACCAAGAAGGAACGGTGTCTCCATTCCTTATGTATCTGGACTGTCTGAAAAACTACAAAGGATCTTTAGACAGCACGATGTTCCTGTCTTCTTTAAACCAGGCAACACTTTAAGACAGAAACTTGTTCACCCTAAGGACAGGTTACCCACACAGAAACAGAGCAATGTTGTCTACTCCATTCAGTGCAGTGAGGAAAACTGCAAAGAACGGTACATAGGCGAAACCAAACAGCCACTTCACAGAAGACTTTATCAGCACAGACGACACGCTAACTCAGGATTACAGAGCGCCGTGCATTTGCATTTAAAAGCTACAAACCACACATTTGAAGACAGCGAGGTGAAGATTCTTAGTAGAGAGAAGAGTTGGTTTGAACGGGCGCCAAGGAAGCCATTTTTGTGAAGAAAGAGAACCCTCTTTGAACAGAAATGGTGGTCTGAGATTTAATCTGCCCAAAGTCTATCAGAGTGTATTATCACCTTGGTCACGCCTATCACATGCTAATCAGGCACTTAGCAGTGATGAAGTAGATGCAGCCAGAGAACAATAGGCCTGATTACTGATTACTGGGCCATCTTGAAACTATTAGGTCAGTTTCAGGTGAAACTAGCTATTAACAGATACTCAGGCAGATTCCTTCCTGAGGGCAGGGCTTATGTAACTCAGAGTAGTTTAAATTTCCAGTTCCCGTCCAATTTTTTCACAATTGAGAATGACTTCCGGATGGGAGCCGAAACGTCTTGATTCTGAAAACAGTGTCCAGATGACTACGACTGAAACCTTTTCTACGATACATATTTTATCCCTAACCATGATCTTTCCCTAAACCTAATCAAGACATTTTTGTGCCTAAACCTAACCAAACTTTAACCATGGGTAAGGGCAGTTACAAATGATGCATTTTCTTGTTTAATTTGGAGGACTGTAGAAAAGACTATAGTTCATAGTGACAATTTCAGACACAACCTGAGCACTCTCAACGGGACCAATTAGCGGCCGTCAGTTATCTCCAACATTGTTGTGACTTAGTTACCGGCAGTTTGTCATTACTAATGCTTTTTTAATATCATGAGAATAATTACTTAGTACAGTTCATTACACCATCAGTTTTTCAATCGTCAATTAAATAATCAATATCCTTCATTTGAATGATAAAGGACATTAGTCGTCATAGATAATGCTTCGGCACCCTCTGGTGGTGCAAAGGTAAACGTGCACATTGTGAGTTTTAATTGACGTACAGAATGGACACGGTTTCCAAATTTTAAAAGTTCTAAAAACATAAATAATTATCAATACATTTGTTGCAATAAATTGAGCCAAATGTCAGGACCCTGAGACATTTGTTTGGTTACTGACTGTTGGCTTTTGGTGAGGAAAGGCATATGAGGAACTGGTCTGACTTTATTAAGGTTGGATGAATCTAGATTTGTCTTTTTATGACAGCAGCTTTAAATGCAGAAAACACAACCTCTGAAGAAAGTAATACATTTAAAGGTCCTGTATGTAACATTTAGGAGGAGCTATTGGCAGAAATTAAATATAATATTCATAAGTATGTTTTCATTAGTGTATAATCACCTAAAAATAAGAATCATGTTTTCATTACTTTAGAATGAGCCATTTTTATCTTCCATGTTTCTACAGTAGCCCAGAATGGACAAACCAATCACTGGCTCTAGACTGGGCCTTTTGAATTTTTCGCGAGTTTCAAGGCCACCAAAGTTTCTCCTACACGCTTGGAACGGGGGTGATCCAAGCGGTATTCGAATGGTTGCAAACTGAAATTTCAACGCTAGATGCCACTAAATCGTACATGCTTGACCTTTAAAATAGTGTGTTGTGTGTGTTTGTTTGTGTGTTTTTAGCACTTTTCTTAACAAGCTGTTGGAATTTGTTGCAACTCCCACATCTGGATTCCGGTTAGATAATCAAATCAAACCTCCTCTCTCAAACCAGTGGAAAACTAGGGCACTTTGTACATAGGTTTACTGGTTCCTGTCAATGGCACCAGTATCGTCTCAGCGGGGTAAGTGCATGACTGTATGAACATGAAACAGGGCTCACAAGATCTTTTTTCCTGTGTGAATAAATCTAAAGGGATGATTGATTGACTCAACTGTTGCTTTTCTCTGGGAGAAATACAATGTTGTAAACATGGTTTTAGACTGAAAAGTCCTGTTAACGAGGGACTGGTTAATTAGAAACACTGTCTGTTGCTTCCCGAGTTGTGTAACACCTCTGGGACTCATCAAGGATGTGATTTTCAGGTTTTCATGAACACTTAAAGTCTGAGTTTAAAAGAGATTCCATCAGCTGTAAGTACCATCTTCACAAACATCTACTGGAAAAGGGATTAAACATTTTAATGGCTCATGGGTTGCAGACTTCCTCTGGAACTGTTTATGACTATAAGTACCAAGTTATTATGCATTTAACATGGAATCCAAACACCACACATCTTAATGATTTCCTTTACCTACATGTCCTCCTCACACGACATCATTCCTCTTTATTTTGAGATTTCTTTCTATTCATGGCCTCTGGTACCATTTCAGAGCCATGCACATGCAGTTTTATTTAAGGTTTTTTAATAACCTATTTTAAATTGCTGATTCATTAATCTTCTGAGTTATACTCAGACTAAACTGCCATTTCAAAGTTGATTGTCTTTGTATGTTGCAATATGTCAACATTATGATTTTTGTAACACTTATCAAACAAAAAAGGGTGTGTTTAATTAACCCAAGACAAATAACTGATGGAATCAAAATAGTGATTTGCTGACAATTTTTGCTACGAGTGGTGATTCAGAGGGCTGGAACCAGGCTAAAGCAACACCTGGGTTGTTTGGCACATTTTCAGAATAACTAAGAGGTAACATTCACACATGTTTCTAGTTTGCATGCCTAGAATTGCATCTTTCAACCTTTTATCTTCTGCATCCATTTGATAGGTGAGCTGTGTGACTGACTGAAGGTGTTTTTTGCCTTTTGTAGAGTTTCATGCTAATGATGTGTGAAATCTAACAGAAACAGTCTGGTAAAAAGTTATTGATAAAACACTCCAAAAATGTTTTTTGTTGATGGAAACCAGGTCACTGTCTTCTGCATCAGTAGAAATCTATATCATCTGAATGGGTCTGTGCAGCCATGTGGCTGCTGGGCATCCCCCTAGATAACCTCCCTGGGTTCTTTATGTCCTCCCCTTTAGTATAGCTGACAAGTATCAAGATGTTGACGTGCCAAAACACTGCAGCAGGCCTCTCAAAGTGAGCCGGCTGACTTCCTGCTGGCTCCCCTACACATATGAATAGCATAAAATAATTTAATGATAGAGCTCTTGTATGCTTCACTTATTTTATTTTTATTTTTTTTTTTGGACTGAATGGATCAAATTCTGACAAGAGAGTCGTTTCTGATGCTCAGAAAAATTATTAATTGTTTTACAGCCATTCCTTTTGTAATAATTGTGTAAAAAGGATTTTTGAGCCAGTGTGCATCACAGGATCCTATATCATATATTATTATCATATCACAGTCACTGACTTAAACATTTACATTGTTTAATTGTATTGTCAAAGACGTGTAACTGTTGGGCTATGTTAAATTATGAGGAAAAGTGCACCCGGTGTTGCTTTGAGTGAAAAGGGAGGTCCATGTGTGTTTACTATTATGTTCCTACAGAGAGCCAAATAAGTGGTGGAAAGCAGTTCATTGAGTAGCTCTTCTATGCTTGACTGACACCTGTTACACAGGCCTCCTAATCATTCATTTCCTTATTATTTTATTTTTATCTGAGACACATGTCATTATTTTAGCTCAGTTACTTGTTTTTCCGACAGTGCTTGTTTCATCTTGTTGGATTAGATCGATCCTAGAATAGATTTTGCCATAGTTTGTAATTTTAGTGATCACTACATTCTTGTTATGTCATCATCATGGTATTATTTCTCATCAACAAAAAAAATGTCACAATGTTGTTGACAAAATGAACACTGCTTTTGAGACACTCGCTGCTTGGGAGATACTTTTCTCTCATGCAGTAGTAGAAACCCTCAAGGAGTTTTGATGTAAGGAGTAGCTGTGCTCGATGACCACATTTTTAAAAACACAAGGATGCATTTTTGCAATAAAACCATTTTTAAATAAAACATGCAAATACTTGTTTTGTAATAGAGTGGCATAGTATGAGTTAAGTGGTTGTTGTATATTTTTGACTTTTGTATTATTTCCCATGTGTATCTTACCATTGTCCACCTCAGAGGCATCATGTAGGCTAACAACCATTTGTGAGGTGTCTTTGTTAGCATCTAGAGGTTAATTCTGCAACTTAGATAAGGTTACTGAAGGCAAGAAGAAGAAAAAGAAGAAATTAAAGCAGGTTGTACTTCTTAGAACTGTGAGCAGGCACATGGAGATTTTCCTGGACAAAACAACTCAACTGTCAACATTGCAAGGCTAAATTCACGGGAATATTTATTTGTGGTTAAGGCACAGAGACATAAAAGCATCCACACATTAATGCAGTACTTACTGACACATGGACATTACAGAGCAACTCACACACCCACATCACAACATTACATATCGAATGTCACAGCTAAAGAAAAAATTTCCAATATGATGTTAAACGACTGCGAAGTTACATCAGTATGCCGTGTAAACCAGATTCTCATGTTGGCCTGTAGACGCTCTTTTGATTAAACCAAGGAAGCTTATTTTCAGCACTACCTTTCCTTATATTCACACCACTGCTGCCCGACAAACTGCAGCCTTCTGAATCTGGCCATTGAGAAACTCTCTAAAAGTTGCACAACAGCACGTTATAAATATTTGTTCAGAAAGATTAATTTGAGATATTGACACTAAATACAGGCATTAATTTAGTTTCCCATATCTTGCACTCTGTCTACTGAAACGAGACAGCTTTCTCATTGGTGGCTCTGAATGGCAGTAAAGTCTTTGAGATTTAACATGGACATATTGTGCTTATAACTAACCCATTTGCTCTGTGATGTTTTACACGGAAGGAAACTAATGGGGTGAGAGTCTAGAGGCAGACATTTTTTTCAGGAATCCTGTGGGTCACAGGATTCCTGTGGGATTCCTGTGGGATGGGAGTCCATTTCACTATTCATCACGGGACTGGGGCGGGACAGGAAAAAAGTCAGCAGGAGCGGGTGGGGGCAGGAATCATAGGTCAGTTTTTATATATAAATATGCAGTTCTAATATGAATGACAGGACAGGAGTCATTCTTCTGGGATTGGGACAGGACAGGAGTATTTTTGTGAGAGTGGGAAGGAGTGAAAATCCACTCCTGTGTCACCAGGTGAAAAAATAAGTTTAATATAGGTCTGATGAGTAATTTCCAGCAAGGAGATTTTCTGCTGGTGACCCTAGTGACACCAAAGTAATAAACAGCACCTCTTAGTGGTAGTGTTAGCATAGTATTAGTAGTATTTATTTACATTATTATTAATACCATCCTTATTATTGTTATTATTATTATTAGTAGTAGTAGTAGTAGTAGTAGTAGCAGCAGTATTAGCCGTAGGTGCAAACTGAGATGATCCCCTTTGTTTTTGGTTGTTGTTACTTGAAAAGTTGAAAAAGTGGCAAGAAAGAGGCCCATAGCTGAATAGTGACCACAAGCAGTTCAATTCTTGCAACTGATATTCTTATTTTTATAGTCAATCAATGTCAATTATTTTTTCAATTAATTAGTTAGTCAATAAAACAAAATAGAAAAGGGAAAATTTTGCTCGACACTTTCAGTTTTGTCAGTCATAAATCCAAAGATATTTAATGTACAATGATATAAAACAAAGAAAAGCAGCAAATTGTCACATTTGAGAAGGCAGAAACAGAAAATGTCCACACATGTTGAGATGCTTTGGTTACCCTAAAGGACCCAGCAGGGCAGTAATATCATGGGTGAGTGGGGAGTGTGAGGGCACAGTGGGAATGCAAACGATAATGACACACAACGCCATGGCCACTAAAGTGCATTATACTTAGGTGGGGGAGAGAGGACACAAGAGAGCTGACATATGGATCTGTTTGCCTACACACGGCAGGTCTGACTGTGTTTTCATGGAAAACTGTCACGGGTTTCAATTTCAAACATCTGAAAAATTGGAAAAAGGACAGGCGTATTCGGAAAATATTACGATGGTGTGATTTATTATGCCGGCCTCCCAAGATGAAATAATTAACAAAAAAGTGCTAAAAGGTGAAGCAGAAAAACAAAATACTCTACATACAAGATCACAAAATATTAAAAAAGGGAGATCCTCAATAACTCAAATATCTTTCAAAAAAAAAAAACAACAAAACAATATAATACGCAATCTAGAAGTTCAATGGATGTTACCTTCTCTGCAACCAAGACTGATTTCACCAGGGCCCGAGGCAGCCCCTTTTAAACCCGTAGCCCCACCCACTAGGTTTAACAGTTGCTTAAGAAAATACAATTAACATTTCCTACTACATTAAGCATTTACAGCTTCTTAAACCCAAATATATTTTAAACAAGGATTACCTATATTTTCATAAACATTTTCCTTCAATCAAAACAAGATATTTGCAGCAAAAAGTCATATTACAAACAAGAAACACACTTAAGTTCACGTGACCATGAAAGCGCGTGAGAACATAATATTTAACTGAGGAAAATGTTATGCTCCTGTTTTGCCAACCAAAGTCAGGGAGACAGCGGGGCTAGTATGCAGCACACTTCAACAAATGGTAGGCGAATATAACGTTTGTGTGAATGTATGCATAAATGAAAATAGAACTACCAAGTGTGCACCCTTGGTCACTCTGCAGAAACGGTGAATGAATGAGGGATAATAGCAAGGTTTATTAAGTACTTAGTGAGAATGGAAGGGGGTGGGGTGTTCTGTGTGTGAGTGTGTGGAGCCGCTCCGTCACATAAACTCACAGTCATGAAAGTAGTTAAGGGTCAGCAGTAATGACTGGTTGCCCCCTTCCCTCTTACTCCAACAATGGAACAGTATCCACATTTTAGCCCATTTACTACAAACCACATACAAATTATAAAGCTGCTAACCATTTTTCAAAAACGTATGTAATGTTTTAGATTTTCACATTTTACTTTCAGGCAGCTGTTGCCTTTTCTTCATTGAAGAACAGCATATCTGCTTTTATTTTTGCTAAAATGTGATCCAGCATGGTTCTTTAAAATGATAAATGATGTGCAAGGAGACAAAACAACCCGGTTATGTTTTCAGAACTATTTTCTGAAGCTGTGTTCCAGGATGGACGTTGCGCAGTTTGCGTTGCTGAGAGAAACTCATTCCATACAGAGATGTCATTATGTTTATGGTTTTTGCATTACTTTAAATGGCCAGGATGATTTATAGCTAACAGTCCTTAAAGGATACTTTCACAATTTTTCAAGTCGGTCTTAAAACAGTAACCAGGTGCCCATATGTACGTTGAAACAGTTTTTGCTTGCTGTAATTTTTCCTCCTGTTCATACTGGCTGTGAAGCGATCACTTTTAACACACTTCCAGTAGTGAGGGGGGACAAAATCCCCAATCAGCATTCTGTGCAAAAATACATTCAAAAGTTTCACCAAAGTTAACTTGAGGTTTCAGTAGTCTGAGTTCTGAGCACGGCAACACTGTCTGGGTAACAACAAAGAGGGACTTTTCAAATTATAGTTCTGCAAAGATACAAGTAATTGTCTCTCTATATTTCTGTGTAGCTGTGAATCGCAGAGGCTCAGAGAGGAGCCGACGTGAATACCGCCCTAACCTCAACAAGGCACTGTGGGGCCCCGCGCATCAAGCAAACTGATTGGTTTATCCAACTTCCTGGCTGGAGGCAAGTTCAAAATGGTAAAGGAAAAATACTGTCATGGTTCCTGTAAGCATAAAGGAAACAACCACTTGAACATCTTGAAATGACACCTGTGCACGTTTGCTTACATGGAACCTGCAGAGGCATGTTCCAGCTGTGTCACATACTCCTTCACACGCAACCTTCCCGCCACTGCTACTGACTAGCTCTTTGTTTGTGTGTGTGTGTGTGTGTGTGTGTGTGTGTGTGTGTGTGTGCAAAAACTGTGCACGCAAAAATTCAGAACTGTGTACTGTGTGTTTCACAGGTAATTTTGTGTGCGTGTGTGTGTCCTCACTACTTTTTCAGGGTTAAGATTCGGTTTTAAGGTTAAGGTTAGAATTAGGTTTAGGTTACGGTTGGTTCAGGCGTTTAGCTGTGATGGTTAAGGTCAGGTTTAGGGCTAGGGAATGCATTATGTCAATGATGGTCCTCACTGGTATAGAAAGACAAGTAGGTGTGTGTGTGTGTGAGAGAGAGAGAGCAAGACAGAGCAGATGAGGTGCATGGGAGTTATTGTGCTCTGTTCTTTGTCAGTCATACCAGCAGCTTCTTATAAAAACAAACTCTAACTTCTCACAAAAACAGTTTGTTTTTGAGGTTTAAACAGTTAGGACAATTTAATTACAAAATAAGGTAACTATTGGATTAGGACCGTACTGTTAACTAAGTTACATGACAAGACGTTAAATGTTTCTTTTAACAAAGTGATAAAAACTAAGAAGACACAAACTTTATTCAATTAGAAAGAAATCCAGAGGAGTGCAGCTGGAAAAGGGCAAATGGCATCAACTTTTTTCCAAACAGCTGGTGAACATTCTGCTGAACGTATCCCGCTCAAAACACACACACACACACACACACACACACACACACACTGTTATCATTAACTTTGTGTCAAGTATTGAATGTGTCCACAGTCGTGACCACAGGTAACCATCAGCTGCTCTGCATTACTCTGCTGAAATAGGTTCATTGTTTTTGTAAAATGCTAGTAACACCCTAGCGTCATTGAAAATAAATGCAAATAATTTATCTTTTATTTTCATTGATAACATGAATGAGTGTTTTTCTTGTGTCAATTATTTGATAATAATTCAAATGACTGTATTTGTGTAACTGCTATACCTTAAAAACCCTAAAACAGAACATGCAGATACATTCAAAAACCAATGAAAACAAAACAAAAAAGCAAAATTCTTGCATATGAATCTGACTCATAGGAGATGAGGTTGAATGTGAATGGCGAGTATCCCGCAACACATTACAGACTACAGGCAAGAAAGCTAATAAAGCAGTTTTATTGATATCTAAGCCAACATGTTCGGCTATAACTGCTAAAATTGCACTCAGATTTATACTGTCCCTCGGCAAAATATGCTTTGGTGGAATGTCACACAGATAAGGCTCATTGTTTTTAGTTTTTACTGATAAATACTTTGACCAAGTTCTTTTAGTTGCCTGACTATAACCATATGTTAGCCACAGGGGAGGCCGATCAAAAAAAGCTCCCACAGGATGTGTGATTTTGGAGTTCACTGACCCATTTTGTAGTTTCAGTTTGAGAATTTGGGGTCATTTGATGTAAAGTGCACCACTCAGCTCATCATATAAGAGACAATAAAACAAAAGAAAATGGGGTTCTCAGTCGCTCACTTCTCAAACACAGCTCACTGGATTTCCACCCGTATCATAATTACAGCCATGCGCCTGAGCTTGTTCCAAAGTCTGCCTTCAATTTTCATTTAGAAAGATTGTTTTTTGTAACCAGATATAAGACACAGGCTTTGCTCACTGACAGTTGTACTTGGGCAGAGAAGGACATAGGACGGCCAAGAAGTGAGGACGGGCGCCAGTTTTGCTGCAGATGTAGATCTGGTGGGATGCCAGCCACTAGGGGGAATAATGAGCTAAGAACACTGGCCAGACCTGAATGGCTCATTAAAGCTCCATCTGAGGGCAGCTTTTACATTGTGTGACACATTACAGACTTTTCCACCCTCTCGCTGTGTCCCAGTACAAGAGCAGGATCCTCTGAGGTACTTGGCCCATGAAGGTGTGTCCTCCAGGTCAGGCAGACCCTGCCCTACCTTCCAAAAAATGAGACAGTGTAGTTTCACAGAGACCAACGCTAATGGTGCTTTAGGGCACCATCAACTCATAAATCAAACATTTGCAGGTGTACAAAAGAGTGCTCGGGGTGCAGATTCCAGGCTATGATTCCCTTAATGTATTATTACCTCTAGTCCTCTATTGGCTGAGGAGCACTCTTTCATTAGAGCGGCTCAATAGTACCAAGAACAAGAGCCCTCCCTAGTTACATTCTTTAATCGTCAAGACAGTTGTATGGACTTTCTCCAGGACTGAGTAATACGTTCTTAGAGTGGATTTAGGTGTATTGTTAATAATTGTTAATAATTCCTTGGTGTGAGTCCATGAAGATAAAATCATACCTACCGATGATGCATCTTCCTGTAACGTTTATATCAGAGTTCCTGCAACAAACATGACAAAGAAATACCTGCCTCCCGTGTTCTGACCATCACCACGGAGAAACAGTCACAATTTTCTAAGCCAGCTACCTAACAAACCCCAATACACCAGGTTTACTGGCAGGCTGTGCTATTTCACTTCAACACTGGATGGACAACTGGCAAACAGTGTTTCATTTTAAAGGTAAATATATGCATTAAAAGTTGAATTTATCTGTAGCATCTTGTCAGGAACGACATATCAGGGCTATATCAGGAACAAACGCCAGAGTCTTGCTTTTATTGTTTGACGTGGCGTGGCTAAACAATACTTCCTGACTTTATGAGTTGATGAAGATCACCTGAACGCACCGTTAAGCAAATGACAATTAAACAAATGATAGGATGCCGTAGGCTGCAAATGGTTGTTTTGTTGGTTTCTTGGCCTCATCTAAAGGAGTCCCTTGAATATGGACAGACCTCTCCAGCCCTTTAATGACACACTCCACCCAGTAATCTGGACTTCGGCGGCTCCAGCTCCTGAACTGGGACACTGTCCTCACTGGAGGATTTCTGGGAAATGCAAAAAACAATATGGATTAATCAAACACAGTCACACCAGCTGCCTCTCAGCTATATCATTGATGTTCTTGTGATTTTGATTTCGTTGACAAATCCTGCCTTCAAATCGGACCAGGCGCCTGGGCTCTTTAGGCCTCATTTGGTGTACGTCCCTGGTGTCATAATTAAGGAAAGCTGGCCAAATTTCAACATCCACAAACCACTAGATGTGGGGTAGGTTGTGCAGATCATTTTCAATTCCAAAGACTGAACTTTTTTGAGACAGTTTGTCTCCACAGTATTTCAGCTCTGTCCATTCAGAGCAGATGTACCCATTTTTTCTAGCCACTCAGATGAGTTGAGGTGGGTTGTAACTTGTAAAAAATTCATTTAAAGGAGCATTTGCCGTTATTCACACCTTTCTAAATATGCATAATTCAGTTTCCACCTGTAACTCACAAATACTTTCTAAACTAACACATGACAGCTATAAAATGCCAGTATTTCAAAAAACAATCACATCCATTACTTCTGTACTGGAGCTGCCGTGGGTCAGTGTGTTTCTTTCAACATCTGGTATTTTATTAGAGGATGAGGGCCAATTATTGGTGATGTACTGTGAAAACCTGCAGCCCTTTTCCCAATAACAGTTTCACCTTCAGCTAGTGTTTGATTTGCAGTGGCTCAGCTCCCCTTTAAAGAGATCTGAGTCCCTCTGAAAGCATTAGTCTGAAAGGGTCACAAAAATGCATAAACCTTAGTTTTTTATTATTTCTGCTTATGCATTGGTTTATGTTCAAAATAAAATTCCTGCTGATATCTCAACAAGGGTCTGTTATAAAATCTGTCATTGAAGTGACAGTGCCATTTAAATTTCTCCAGTGAGCCTGTTTGCTTCCTTCCTTTTTTTTAAAATAACTAATAATTTGCATTAGCCCGACGAGTGCGGCAACAAGGACGACAAGTCTCATTGGCTTTCTCACCCTCAACCAAGGCCAGTCACGTTTGCTGATGAGAACTTTACCCCTGCACCCTGTTTCTTTCTAATATTACAGTCCTTAAGTAGATTTTTCACATTAGAGGCCATAACACAGTGTCAAAATGGAGGCAAACACTAACGCAAGCAAAGTTCTGGTCTTACAAAAACTCAAACAAAGTTTGTATTGATGCCAGTCTGGAAAGTGATGAACCTGGCAGACAGCTAACTGTTGTTTTTTTGTATTTTTAAATCAGTGTAAAGGTGAGAAGATGTATTTTCTCAGTGTCTCTATACAAACTCTGAGCTAAACTAACACAGTTCACCTTTAATTACTGTATCTTCAACTGACATTAAAGCATATAACATATGATGACTGATGTAAACATCTTATGCTTGTGCTCTAGTAGAGCTGCTCTGTGGCCATCAGATCAGACTGTGGTTGTAGTGGGCAGCTTCCATGTGTGTAAGAATGTAAACCAGGCAATTCCTCACAAAAAAAGATCAGTGATGTCAGTGAAACTCCCAGGAATAAATAAAGATTAAAAATGTGAGTTTGTACTGTTTTATTTCTGCAGATGTGTATTTATTTTATGTAAATTTGGGTTCAGGCAGACAGATCTGAGTTGATCCCCTCTGCAGCTCAGTCCACAGCAGGAGACAGCTGCCAACAGCTGCTATAAGAGCAAATATACGTGTGTGAATGTGTGTTTATCACTGCGATGTGGGGCAGCTGTAGTCTAATTGCAGGCTGCTGTAGCAGTGACGGCCTTGTGTTCGTCTGATGAAAGTAAAGAGAGAAATTACATTCAATGGTCATATATCAGTAATAGTAGTCAATTTCAATCCACACAGAAAAATAAACACACTGTGCCAATTTTTTCATAAACCTGTTGTGTCCCGCCCACACTGTCCTGACAGGCGGTCTGATCAGAATAAGTAAAAACACCCGTTTGTGACTGTGAAGCCTTTACGTAAGAGATTTCAACACGTCTTCCAACTCTGGTCCTGTGTAGCACATACCACCATTTAACCACCTGCCCTGCAGATGTTTTTAGGGTCACTCTGAACCATAAACATGACTTCCCAGAGTAGAGATGTATGATGAAACCAGGGATGGTATGATAATTTATATAACTACTGTACTACTACTGCAAATCAATAACGAACAATGATGACCACTGAGGGGTCATTGAGGGGGCTCAACAGGCAGATAAATATTATACTATATTTCTATGGGGAGAGATGGAGAAACAAATGTTTTGTCTGTAGAGTTATTAAAAGAGACAATGTAAGAAGTTGCATGAGAAAAGTTTACATTTTTCACATGCTTTCATTAAAAAAATTTGAATTCTTTTGAATGGGCTAAAAACCAGAAATAAATTCTGTGTGATTTTTAATAGCCAACTGAGTACATACATACATACATACATATTCATCTAATCTCAGTTATTTTCAAGAAGATAATTATTTACAAGATGTGGCCATTTAATAATAATAATACTAATAATAATAACTTATTATTATATATACAATGTCACTATTATTTATTACATAATTAGTGACATTGTATTTATACTGTACTTCACCATCTACCAGTAAACCCACTTGGTACTCGACACTTAGTTTATCTTATACTTATACCAACATGTTACTTAATTTATTTCTGACCTGTTTATAGTGTATAATATCGTTTTCTCCTGTGTGCACTGACGTAAAGACGAGCTACTGTAACAAAGAGTTTCCCTACGGGGATCAATAAAGTATTTCTGATTCTGATTCTGATTCTGATTATTAGTATTATTATTATTAAATGGCCACAGCAGCCCCTCTAGTTGTTCCGCCAGCCACACGTACTGATTTATTGTATGTTACATGTAATGTACATTAAATAAACACGTGTAAATGTGATTTAATATCATTATGTGTTGTCCAAAGTCCCTGCAGAAAACATGAATGGGTTTACCAGAACAAAACTCTCTTTAGTTTGTCAGGTTACAGGCATTTCAAAATATACTTCTCACTTTGCTATTTTTTTAAATTAAAACTCTCCCACTGTGGGGGAAGAGATAAAAACTGCTGCCATAAATGAAATACTCAGAACCGCAGCTTGACCGAGGAAGAAAATGGTTCAGTACTCATTTATCAAGAGACTTCTTTTTAAAAAGCGATTTAACAAAGAGTAATTTGCCTTTCTGGTTCATCGCTACAGGCTGTTACCCCACGTGACTCTGGTAAGTTTAAATGAGAATTCAATACCTACAAACACTGTTAACCTAATTGAAACCTGATTCTCAGCTTTGGATCTAACGTTAGTGGAAAAAAGCATTTTTCTACCTGAAGTTATTTCCATACACTAGTTTTAAACCCTAAGACATCATTAATTTAACAAAAAAAAATAAATAAATAAATCACAGCCCTGTGCAGTCTGAGGTCATTTTAACTTTTAACAATTTACTAGAAAAAAGAATCACTGTTTTATATCTAAAAGCCATATAATCTTTTACTTTTCTGAATAAGGTAGAGAACAAAGACCAAACTCAAACCTTAAATGTCGTTTCTTGACCCTCAGCCAGTTTACATTAATAATTGTGGGTTTAAAAAAACTAATTTAAGGTTTAAATCCTTTAATCTTCCAAATTAAAGCTAAAGTTTGAATCATTAAATTCAGACATTTATTGGATGGATTTTTATTGAGGGGTGTCTGTGTAGTTTATGGGGTTATGGAGGCATTTAGAAGCTTTTTGAGGGATGTTTAGTGATTGGGTTTGATGTTTGTTCACCATCTTAAAGGAAATGTTTTCAGTCGTTAATGCAAGGCATTTTTTTCCCCATTGCTTCATCATTTTGGTTTAAGGACTACAACCATGCTCGCTGAATGGATTGAAAGTTTTTATTAAGATATATATAAAAAAAACTACAGAAACTGCACACAAACCTGTGTTTCACAAAAAAAAATAATACAGAGGCAATAAAGAAGTAATAGAGGTAACAGCCTCGATTCTACTTGGTGTAAAGACTTTAATAAACTTTAAAAGGTGAGGTTTGGTCAATTTATTTTTTACGTTATGCACAAGTATGCAACATTTTCCTATTTTATTTAAAATTTATTTATTCATTCAACTGAGCAATTGTATTTTCCAAAGCCCTCACTACAATGTGTGTGTGTGTATATATATATATATATATATATATATATATATATATATATATATATATATATATATATATACACACACATACACATATGGATATGAATGATGATTCATGAAAATTATGTTATGTTAAGTTGTTTTGGAAGCTGTGGTTTCAGAGGGTTAAATGTCACTGTCGTCGACAAACAGTTCAGTTTTAATTCACATGTCAGTGTGTCATTCTAGGTCTAGAATCTTGATCTGGCAGTGAGTCCAATCTTTCTCTGGACAGATTTAACACTTGCAGACTGTATTTCAATGTTTTGACTCATCACTTCCTGTGTGGAGAAGATTTCCCACCAGCGATCATAAGGCTGCTGGAAATTAATTTTGGACAAACGGGAGAATCTGCAGCTTCTCAGTGGGGACGGGACGCTTTGCTCAGCTGCACCCACACTTTCTGATGGAGGCTGATAAGAAAACTGGCCGGTGGTTTGGTTCCTGCAGCGTGGCCATCTGTGTTGGACTTGGTCAAAGTTCAGGACGCCTGCCAGTTGCATAAGCAGAGCTCCGGGAGGTAATGGAGGGTCTGAAATAAAGCCAAGACTCCAGAGATTGTCACACCATCAAAAACTGTTGATATGATACTCTTGACTTTTCTAGCACACAGACAGACACACAGATGTCCAAGTCGAAACTGAATTTAATGAGAACAGTGTGAAGTGGCTGCTTTCACTGGTCTCTATTGAAAACACATCAAGTTAATAGGTTGCCAGCGCCTGCTCGAACTGCCCATAACGCAATATATAAAGTGCTGTTTTGTTAGGACTTCTTGCTGTGCACCAACCAAGTGTTGTTTCTGGACGGCCTGAAGTAAATCTGGGCCTTAGCATGTCAAACAAAGCATCAGATGTTTTGTCTTTGTTTAACCTTCACACAAAGTCAAACCAGATTGTGGACTTGTGGGCTCTGTTAACGCTGCATCTCATAAGTTTAACTTCTTAAATTTCTTTTTCCCCTCTCATGTGGAGATCTGATGATTTCTGTTCAGAGTGAAGACAGAAACCATTTTTCACTTTTCAGTATTTGTGGTACAAAATGTGCGAAGTGACTCAGAAAACCTTCGTGACTTGTACTCAAATGCAGCACACATTGGCATGATTAAATCTGGTGTTTCGCACTGAAAAGATTAGTCAGGTTTTCAATTAGTTGATCAAAAGATCATCATCGTTTACAATGTGACTCTGTTTTATATCATTGGCCGGACAAAACAAGCAATTTGAGGATTTCCCCAAAGGTTCTGAGAACTTGTGACGAGCTCTTTTACTATTTTCTGACATTTTATAAACAGATTGATAAATGTATTCAATTAAACAGACATACACATCACAGCTAACCATTTTGCAATGAATGCTGATATGTTTTAGATTTCTGAGCTTCCATGTCGTCACTGGCTTCTATTCATTTCTGTACTGTAAGAAAATCTGTAAGCAGACTCTTGAATTCTGCTATGAGTTACAGGATCATTGAGAGATCATGCAGCGCTGACTTATCAAATCAACCTGCACTTACAACTGTTTTACTGTGCAATTATAGAATAACTTAACAAAACCACACAGTCTGCTATTTGTGTTTCATATTGTACTAAAATGAATGGAAATAAAAGGGTATCTGGAAGATGGGAAAAAAACAACACACTGAAAGGTGCTTCGTCCACCTCATTTATATACATGACTGTATTCTAAATAACAGAAACACCTCTCTGTATAATGGAATGCAGTTCAACAGCACAAACTGCAGCCTCCAAAATTATCATACAGTTGAATCAGAACCTCTCTCTCTATGAGTTTTAGCCTGAGTGTACTGATTGGTGCAGCTTCGAGGAGCTAAAACTCACCTGACATTCTGCCTTCAAACTGTAACGTAAGCCTACAAAGTACTGTCTCTGTGCATCTTTAGCACGGCAGCATGAGTGTATGGAGTTTCCCAGACTAGATGTGATGCAAACAGTGTTATTTATTGAGTCAGAAATAAAAAAATTAAAAATCCAGATATCAGCGGAGGCTCATGCAAAGGTCTGGTAAACTTTAAGGGCTGAAAAAGAGCTACAGGCAATGCTGTTGGAATAAAGCCAATAATATGAATGGAATCCAATTGTAAAATAAACAATTTAGTTTTTATAGGCCTTGAAGGACTGGTGGCAGATAATCCAGACGAGAAAAGATGATTGATGACACAATAAATATATATATTGGATCTTAAAAACAATGAACAGCCAACAGAGAGACTGTAATGCAGTGGACGGCGCCACTCGGGATCAACAATGTCAGAAAAAACAACACATAAAAAGCAGCTGTCCAGTAGAGAAAACTCATACGATGCCGCAGCACAGATCAAACAGCAGCATGTGGAATATGATGCTTTTCGGAGACTACTTTTGGGATCAGTGGGGTGGACTGATGATTTCTGCCAGGCCAATTGTCACCACTGATAAAGTAAAATACACCCACAACAACACATCAGAAACAAAACAAAACAGTTACAAAAAATCCTGTTAACAGGATCCAGTTCTCCCCTTTTATATTTCTCTCTAAGTCATAAAACAGGCAATTACACTGAACAAAAGGGGGTCAATGGAAACTATATTTCAGGCCATCCTTTTTTTAATATACTATTTACTTTTTAATTCCTGAATCTGATTCTGATTTTACTCTCGTTACCCCCTTGTTTACTAAAAGTGACATGAACAGTGCCCTGGGTGTGCAGTGTGTGCATGTGTTTCCATGCTATCTGTTCCCCTCTCCTTCTTCAAGAGACGGCAGAGCAGGGTTGTATAAAAATTGATGGTCAGACACGGCTAATAGGATAGCTTCCTCCGGTTTGTGTTCTTTGGCTCTGTCCCCTCAGAGGTCAGTCAAGAAGACAAGTTGCAATTGGTGCAATCTGGATGACACAATTCACCAAAGTTGAACTTGACATCAGTGCGGATGTACTCAAAAAAACAAGGGGTCATAAAAGTTGAACCAGGCAGCATTTTTATGTCCTGAGTCATAATCACAATGTGCCAGAGTCAGGCACTTTTAAGTATTCTGTTATTTTGTTTCTTAGTGTGAAACTGAGGCAAAGACACTTCTCACTGGGATATTTATATTTTATAAGACAAAAACTGTCAAAGCTGAGAGGGCTGGAGAAGCACCGATTCCAAAGCAGATGCGACATCTGTTATGATGGTTCTTCTGTCATTTTAACACGATTTTCACTTCATATTAGTGTCAGCTGTGGGTTTCATGCTAGAAGAGTCATCCTGGAAAAAATTACATATGACCACTGGACAAGAGTTGAAAATGAAGTCCTGCAGTGTGAACAAAGCATCGATGTCATCAGCCTCCTGAATCCCATCAGCCAAACCTCGGCTGCCACACAACACCATGGTGATGCTGTTAGGTGACTAATGGCTTTATGACCGCATTGTCCCACAAGCTAAGGAGCCCGAGGATGTAGTTCAGTTTGTGCCTCATGTTACCCAGACATTGCAAAGTGGCTGCCCACTGCTCATAATACTTTGGATGGGTTGAATGCAAACGAATTTCACTAGACGTTGTAATGTGTATGATTGAACTTGATTTGATTTCATTGATGTTTTTACTGTATTGTAGAAAAGGTTTCAGTCGTGGTCATCTGGACACTGTTTTCAGAATCAAGACGTTTCGGCAGGATGGGAGCCGAAACGTCTTGATTCTGAAAACAGTGTCCAGATGACTACGACTGAAACCTTTTCTACGATAGAACACTCCTGGACGAATGAGGGACTACACCGTCTTATTTTTACTGTATTATTAAATTAGACTTATGTCAGACTTAAAATCGGCAACCTGGTTGGGGGGGGGGGTGTCTTTGGGAATCCCACAATTCAATTCAGAATTGATTTTCGATTTGATAAATAGAAAAGGAGCACTATTTCCAGGCTCTTTCTCCAGTGCACTGTATAACTCGTGCTTTTAGTCCACTGAATTGCAATATGAAACATAACTGGCAGTTTAACTGGTCTTAAGCAGTGACCATCATTACATTAAAAAAAAAACAGGAGCGGACTACGCGTTTTGCATGTTGCTTCATCAGATTCGCTCTGTGCTTAATTGCCGTCAGGTGTGTCTTTAAATAATCAGGCGCTGACTGGCAGAGAGTCCAACAGGTAAACATCTCCACAAGACTCCCTAAATAAATATCATGATTATAGCACTCTGACGTGTCCATGGATGTTCTGGAGATCCTTGTTTTCTTTCTTTCTTTCTTTCCTTTGTTGTAATGTTGTGTTGTGTTGTGTTGTCCCTGGGGAGGGAAGCTGCTGATTTTATTAAGCCAAACAGATCACCCAGTTGTTGGTTCTGGCAAAGGAAACCTGTCCCCCAAACCAAGTTATGTCATTATTTTCCTGCATCAAGTTCTTAGCAACTTTATGGTGCTTTACAGCGGAAACATTCCAACGTCTCACTGCAGCTTTTCTAAACTAAGAATAATAAACATTTAAAAGTGAAAAAAGGAAAGATTGAATGAGCAGAGGAGTAACAGGACAAACTGTGCAAGCCGAGGAAAAAAAAGCAGGGGTTTTTGCCTTACAGCAGACTTTTAAGGTCCAGCATGCCTCTGGATCATCGGATCTTATTTTTAACCTTTTAGTAGCTTTTTGTTTATTCAACAAAATCTTTGTTCTGGTATCATTGTCTATAGCAGTATGTTCTCTATCATAGTGGATTGCCATTATCTTGTTAAAAAGATTTGTGAAGTTTTATTTCTACACTAAATGGCGTCTGTAAGTGAAGAACTGAGGCGGGGCTTCAACAGTAAATTCAAGATGATAAATGGCCGTGAAGGGTGTGATCACATCGCACAGCTTTCTACTTATTGCTCTGAAGCAGAGAAGTTGACTTGATTGTATTTCATATTTAGGTCAATACAAGTGAAACAGGGCTTGTAAAATAAAATGACAAAATCACAGGCTTAAGATGAAATATTAAGTTGGGAGGAGTCGAGCGAGCAGGGTTGTTTAATCCTTGTTGCAAATCACACTGCACTTCTCTCATTAGATGACACATATTCAGTCTTCTCAGTGAGGTGAGATTTTGCCGTTTTGAGCCAGAGGTTCTTCTTGTGATGAATTATTATCTGGTTTTTCAGTGCAGGGAATATGAGGCAGAGCAATCGCTGAGTGTTTTACTTCAGCCACAAATAAAAGGTGAATTTGGACTCAAATAACAGGATGACATGGCAGTTCCAGGTTTAAAAAAAAACAGACCACAGACAGGAGAACAAACTGAGGTCCAAACAGATGGAAATGGTAGCTGAGGAACGCCACAGTTTTGCTCCGACCCAGCTTGAAGTGACATCACTGTTTTAATCAAACCATTGCAGCATTTAAAGTGAGACTGTGTCACTTTTGAAGAAGCAATAACACATTCTTCCTCTTATAAATGAAATTAATTCAGAAACAATAAAACATACTCATGCTCAATTAAATACACTCAGGAGTTTTGCTGCTACAGTCTTACTTGGTTTGGTATGACCACAAGCTTATGGTGGCTAATGTTAGCTAATGTTCACAAACTGTGACAGATAGTGCTTATAATACTGAGTCAGTTTGCTGACTTAACAACTCTTTTCCTCTAGTGCTACAGTTGTACCACTTTGATTACCACTTTTGTCACCGAAGTTACATAGGTTCACTTCAAAGTCAAAACCCGTAGTTTATTTTAGTTTTAAAAATCTTGACGTGTCTTCTTGAAATAGGTGATGCTGGTAGTTTGGTGATGTAGGTGTCCACTTGTGTTCTTGGTCGCCAACCAGACAGTAACTGTTAATTAAAGGGAACACATTTGCCCTCCTGTCTGATTAAGTGCAGACTGTGTCGCTTCGACCTTTTTGGATCACGTCATACTTTCCTGTATTTTGGACTCTCCGGCTCTCCGTTCCCTCGAAGGTCAACACTGTCAAGGCGGTTTCTAATTGGTCAGTGGCACATATTTGTGTATCAAAAGTTTAACTCCACATAAAAAGCTCCACACAGATTTACTTCACCTCCACAATAAAAATCTGTTGATGGCAACCATTCAAATTCATTGATTGTGTCCTGAAATTTTGATGTTATAAAGCATCTAATGTCTAATCCTGCTGACATTTCCAGCAGTACATTCTTCCAAACCCAATTTCAATTCTCATACAACATGTACATGACTTGTAACCACAAGTCTTTAAACGAGTGCACCCTGGACAACACACAGGATACGATATAACAAACTCATTGAATGTGATTGTTGCTGATGACGTCTAAATGAAAGTTTTTGAGACATTGTGGTTTACAACACACTGTCCATGATGGCGCACAATCTCAGTATACCGAGATTAGAGAACACACACTGTCATCTGCTGGTGAAAGGTGTGTAGTGTAACAAAGCTGATGACTGCAGAGTGTGTAAGATGCTGTACATTCAGTACATTTATCTATTTATTTACTTGTGGTGCTGCCATTTAACGTTTTGTATTAAAACATAAGGGACCCAATCATGCCATTAACCACTGACACTAAATGTCACACGCGTAAAAAAATTGTTTATCTTGTTGTGACACCAAGCAGAATGACAATCATTAGTCACCTGGTCTTTTTTATGTTTTTGTGTTTCACTTGGGCAGCTCTGAAGGTACTGGTATAGAGAACCAGAACTTTGAAAAGCGATGTTTTTAAATGTAAAACCTAAAGGATTTTTTCTTATCGTCATTAAATCCCACGAAAAGACCAAAACCAACAACGCGTTAGTCCGTCTCTCATTACTTTCTGACTTCCCTACCCTGTCTGTGGCTCTCAGCTCCAAGCCCACTGGTTCCTGCTGAATATCTAAATCTTTAAAAACAGCTCACAAATACACAGTTTTTTTTATAAAGCTGGGCACTGTAGTTTTTAGCAAACATTATTTAAACAGGAGAAAACAATGCATTCGTTGGGGATTATTTTCAGTGGCGGATTAAATTGAGTCTGTCATTGTGGGGTGGTTTTTTTTTAAGTTTTAAGAATATCACCAGACTGAACCAAACCTACCTTTAGAGTAAAACGTTTTTATTCCTTTTAGTCAGTTATCTTATCTTATATTTGTTTTTTTCTATTTCACTTTCATCATTATATTCACATTGCATTCATCTCCCACCGTTTTAACATTTTGGTTTCCACTGTTCATTTGTCAGTCACCTGTAAAGCAACGCACTAACCTGTATGAAGGGTGCTGTACAAATGACTGATTGATCGAGTGGGTGAATGACTGAAGTCCACTTCCTGCTTAAGGATATATCCTCAAGAACATGCTGATCCCTGAGTTTCAAACACAGACATAAAATCACCCATTTCTCTCTATTCAAATATCTTTTATCATATAGTTACACATTAAGTTAAAAGCAGCGGTCAGTTGTTCTGTTGGATCATATGGGCTGAGCTCCCTCCTCTGTTGTTTGCTGGAAAGTGTCACCTTATCTGAATCCGGTTATAGGAAGTCTTACCATCTCCCCTCTGAGTTTTAATCCAATCAGCAGACTTTCAGAGTGGTTCTTTAAATGATTTAAAGTGCTTACATCTGTATCAGATCTGCTGCTCTGACATCTGGTTTGTGTTTTGTCAGCTAACTTGATTTTATAATAAAATAGAAGCTCTGATTGATGCCTGGAGGACTTGTACAGTAGATGATCTTATCAAAGTGTTCAGCTGGTGGGGATCCCCGGCCTGTTTGGATTGTAAGGCCAAGCGGCAGCTTCCTTTTCAAAATAAATTCAGAGACAGATCACCCAAAAGAGTCCACAATTTCAGTGCCAACAGTGATGTTTTCTTAGAATTAAGAAAAAGTCTGCTTTTTAAACAAACTGGTTACAACTGATTATGATGTTTTACTCAAGGTCATTGCTGATAGTCACATAGTCAGTCAGGGTGTAAATAAACCTAAATTTGCCATCTTTTTTTCCACAAATCCTGCCAGTTCCTCAACTTCACTGCAGCTACAGTGCCTTGCTCAAGGATTCTAAGGATATTGTTAAAGATGAGAGCACTTGTTCAGTTATGCTGCCAATGAGAAGAAAACAGCCAAAACACTAACTATATATATAGTTATGTATGGATATGGTATAACTATATACATCCTATCTCAAGTCACTTTACTGAACCACAGATCTCCCCCCCCCCCCTATTTTCTATTTATTTAAATGTGTTTTTATCCAGGGTTTCAGCAGATGTAGGCCACTCCCCTGAAACAAAGACCATCTCCACCAACATAAAATAATGTATCCAATTAAAACAGTCATTCAGGGGAAAAGGGCAGGGACACTATTGCACAGCAAATTCCACAATTGATTTTGTTTAGGCTGTCCTCTACTAACGCATCAGGATCTGACACAAAGGTCCCCGGCCGGTATCAAACCAAGAACGTTGCATTTACAGTATATATGACATGCATCTTAACCAGCAGGCCCCTTTGTATATATGTTTAGTTAATTCTGTATTTAGATCACTTGCTTTTCCCAGAAAGGCAGATTTGACCCGGACCCTAGGCCTACAACTCACCCAATAAAGTCTACCTCTATCCTCTTTATAAGGAAATTCAGTTGTATTAGAACTTCTTGTCTTCTTTTAATAGTTTCATCATTTCTATTAGTGGTGATAATTGCTACATCGACATCCAATGGGTCAAGAAACGAGCCAACAGTTCCTCCAGATGATCTCAACCACTTTATTTGGAGGTCAAACTGAAAGTGTGCACACCTGAAATGTCTGTAATAATCCCTTGTTACACAGTGAAACTGTATGCATGCAACGCTACGGCAAATACGTTGTGTAAAAGTTGAACTATAAAGTCTGTGTGTAAATTGATGGATGTTAAGGGACAGTATCTCCAAAACTTGACAACACACATCAAAACAATCTAGATGGATATACGGCACTACAGGCGAGAGGAAAAATATGTAGTTTTGATTTTGGGGTGAACGGTCCCTTAAACAAGTTTGAGAAATACATTTAGTCTTTGTTTTCTCTTCCAAATAAATTGGACTAATGTGGGGATTTGTTTCCAACCACCGTCTGACTGCTTGTGTTACCTGACCTGTCTGACTTCTTTATAGCTGTCGCCATGTTTCCAGATCTCAGCTATTAACTTGGTGAGTACAATGTTATTACTGATAGGAACGAAAGTGACAAAAACAGCCAAGTTGCAATTGTTCCGGCATGTGTATCGGTTTCGGTGTGAAATTCTCATTTTTAAACTGTCAAGAATAGGACTTCCACTTTATCATAAAATGTGTCTCACCACACGACAACATGAGGAGAAACAACCCAGAGTCAACATGTTTTTTTTATTTTTCAGTCAAACTTGACAGTTTCAACATCAAATCGATCATTTACAAGCAGTTGAACTCTACTTCAGGCGGTAACTGTTGAGGACGTATGCCACCACTTTAACTTCCCCCTGATTGGCTACAGTGAGAAATTAAATGAACTGAGAGGCGGGGGGGGGAGGTTGTACTTTTTGGCCCTTCAAGTTAATTAAATAATCACAATAAAAAGGAAGAAAATGAGGCAAGAATAAGAGTTTTTATAAACCAGGCAAAAACATGATGTGCTTTGGTGGTGCCTTTGGCAGCAGTCCTCTTACCTAGCACTTCAAGAGCATTGACAGTCTTCACACACGCGTCGAGTACAGTTTTCATTAAGTGCTAACAAGGGGCAGTATTAATGTGACTACACTGGACTAAGGCCAGTGTCCACTAAACTGTTTGCCTTGATTCATTAAGATACAGAAGAAAAACCTGTTGTCACTTCTCAGCGCGATAAAGACGGAGAGAAGAGCTTAGATAGAAAAGCATCAGGGTTTATTATTATTATTATTATTATTCCATAAACGGAGAGGGAATGACAAACAACAAGAGAAAATCTCTTTAATAGCCATAGTAGCACTTGATGGTGTTTCAGAAGAGCATTGATGAGAAAGAAAGGAGAGAAGGCAGAGAACTGAAGATATCGGTGTGTGCCAGTTTGTCAGAGCAAAATAAGATGGTGATGAGCCAAACTAATACATTTTCAGTTGAAATACAGGGCTGGATGTTTGATGTGTGTATCAAAACAAAAGACTTTTATAACCTTTTGCATCCTCCTGATGTCCACAAACTCCCATATAAAAAGATAGTGACTTTGACCAGATACTGCTTTGTGTCGATGCCATTTACTGGGGCAACGATTTTGGCTTCAAAGTCCAGCTTCATGCCAGCTGTTTGATCTCACTTTAGTAAAGCAGAACGATGGTTCCAAACTTGAGCCGTGCTAAAATCATTTGGATCAACACAGGATGCAACTTGTGAAATAAATGTCTTTAGCATTTGATATGAAGGCTAGTTAAGAGGGAAAAAAAACGCAAACAAAAACAGTCTCTGTATCCCTGAAAAGTAGACATTTGGAAGTCCAAAACCAAAATGGCACCCATAGTGCAACCTGGCCAAACTAAGTGCACGAAATCTTGCTACACCAACACCCTTCTAGCCACACCTCCTCCTCCACTTGCCCAGATGGAGAAGGGGCTCAATAGCGATAGTGGTCGGGCTTGAAGGGCCCTTCGGTGGGCAGACCCAGGTACTTGGCCTGCTTGTCTGTCAGCTTGGTGAGTTTCACCCCCAGTTTATCCAGGTGGGCGGCTGCCACCTGCTCATCCAACTATTGAGACAAAGACATGGGAGAGAGAAAAGTTCCTGTTAGCGAAAACTGGTATTTGCTTACAGATCCATTATTTCCTCTCTTTTGTTTAATATTTTTCTGCCTTCTAGTTCTACTTTTTAAAGCATATTCTATTTCCTGATTGTGTTTTGGTTGTCTGATATTGTACATATAAAAAAACAAAATAAAAAAAAAAAACAAAAACAAATCTGTCACAGCAATTTGTCTGAAGAGAAATACTCTCCATCTCTAAAGAAGTGATTTCATATTGCAGAGTGAGGCTGCAACTAATGATTGTTTTCATTATGGATAATTATTTGGTTCGTCATGTTAACAAAACTCAGAAAATACTGAAAAATGTCAATCACAATTTCCCAGAGCCCAAGGTCATGCCTTCAAAATACTTGTTTTGTCCATCCAACCGTCTAAAAAACTCAAAATATTCAGTTAATGAAATAAAAATAAATTTTAAAAAAAAGCAGCAAATCCTCACATTTGACAAGTGGGAATGAAAGAATGTAAACAAGAATGAAACAAGGATCAATAAGATTGATCTTGTGAAATTAAAAGTAAAAGCAGGGCCAAAATTTGTACTTAAATGTGTGCATATCTTAGTTTAGATTGTCACTACGGGAACTTTGCATGCTGACATTCACACACTGCTTTCCACTTTGAGGGGAGAGAAAAAAAGAAGAAAAAAAACATCTGAGTCTTTGCACAAATTATATCAACGCAACACAAGTTTGACGTAAATTCAGGTTTGTGAATGTGCAGAAAAGATACGTCGTTGTAGAAAAATGTGAGAATGTCTGTTTATCAAAATCGACTAATGGATTCAGCAATATTTCATAGCAGCCTTAACAGATTTGTAAAGCATTCCTGTTGTGTAACGCTATTCTCTATTTGTTCCACAGGGAGCAGTATTTCAGAGAACACGAAGGAAAAGGGACTTATGTAAAATAAGCACATCTCGGATAGTGAGATGTTCTGTGGGCATAACCCCGCTTCTTAAAGCTCCCCATCATCTCTTGGCTTTTTTACTGTTACTCCCGTTCTGAGCCTTTTAAGCACCAAATAAACCTTCAATCCATTGCATTCACCAGCAGCTCCTTCTTCCTGTTTGGTTTTGTATTTTCGCTCAGGTTTAAAATTCCTGCCCGCCTTGTGAACCCTGCTCCCAATGTAACTACTTACTATACTAGTAAAATTCTACTTGAAAAATCAATTTTCCTTTGTGCGAGACAAATTAAAAAGAAAAATTTGTATTGAATCAAACAGGAATTTCATCAAGCAGTTCAAAACTTGGCCCTGGTGCTATGCTGTGTGCTATACCATATGCATAAATTGGCAAGTTTTGCTGTCAGGTCTCTGCAGCTTTGGACAAGAACTTTCACTGTATTATTATTATTATTATTATTAATAATAAATTCAACATCTATCTTTGAGTGCTGGATCACAAGCTATTCATTTTCTATTCATGTCCAAGATCAGTTTTAAATGTTGTCCAAGTGATGAATTATCATGGTGTGGCTTCTGACCTTTTTGGGCAAGAAGTGTACTCCCACGGGGTATTGGGTGGCGTTCGTCCACAACTCAATCTGAGCCAGAACCTACAGGAAAGGACAGGTGATGAGACACCAACTGTTAAAGCAGACTGAATGCCGCAATAGTGCTATTATGATAATATGTCAAAACCATAAATTTAAATCTTACTGCTGTTTTGAAAATCATGCTGCTCAAGACTAAAGAGACCAAGACTAAAGTTTTTACTGCATGTATTATAGCCACTCTGCTCTGGCTCACAGTACCTGATTAGTGAAGGAGTTGCTCATGACAAAGGACGGGTGCCCCATGGCACAGCCCAGGTTGACCAGTCTGCCCTCGGCCAGGACGATGATGTGACGGCCGTTCTTCAGACGATAGCGATCAACCTAAGGAGAAGGAAAAGGGTTACTGCTGCGGTGATGGTTCAGATACAGAACAGACTTAGAGATTGTTGGGGAGAGGTGAGCGTAGACAGAGCAAGAATTCAGAAGACAACAGATGTCAAACTCTGAATATAAGCCTAAGGCAAAAACTGTAAAAATTCCTGCTGTACTTATATATTAAAAAAAATTTAATACATTCAGTCCTTGTCAGTTTCCCTACCTGAGGCTTGATGTTGATCTTCTCTGCAGCGTTTTTGTTGAGCCAGCTCATGTCGATCTCACAGTCAAAGTGTCCGATGTTACAGACGATGGCGTCGTCCTTCATGTTCTCAAAGTGACTGAACACACACACACATACACACTTATTAACATGCAACTTGTCATTGTGCAAATTAATACATTTTCATATAAGAAGCATACTGAATTTCACTTTGTGAAACTTCTAAAGAGCATTTCAGTTCAGTAGAAACATCCGAGTTGGTGAAACTTACTGTCCTAGGATGATGTCCTCACAGCCAGTGGTGGTGACGAAGATGTTTCCTTCCTTGCTAGCCTCATCCATGGTGGTAACCTCATAACCTACAGAACAACAGAGTAGGAGGTTGATGTCTCAAGAATAGACTGATCACAAAATGTTTTAGCATGAAAAACACCACCCAGACAGAACCCGGTCTCTATTTAGAAACATTTTATTTCTTCTAATAATTTCTTTTCTCCCCCCACTTGTTTAATGACTTCTGCAGTTTACAGTTTGTTGAAATTTCAGTCAGCTCAACCTACAAGTTCACATTTAGATTTGTACATAAACAAGCATCTCTGGTATAATCTTGCCAGTTCTGAAGCTGACAGTCAACCCATAATGTTTAAAAAAAAAAAAAAAAAAAAAAAAAAATGTTCATGGCCTTAATATACTGTTGTTTTGGCAGTCATCACCTACCCTCCATGGCGGCCTGCAGGGCGTTGATGGGGTCAATCTCTGTGACGATGACGCGAGCTCCGAACCCACGCAGAGCCTGGACGCAGCCTTTACCCACGTCACCATAGCCCGCCACCACGGCAACTTTACCAGCAATCATCACATCAGTGGCTCGCTTGATACCGTCGATCAGACTCTCCCTGCAGCCGTACAGGTTGTCAAACTTACTCTGCAAGGAGAGAGAGAAAATATATTACTTGTTATTCAACAGGACGTCAAGCTTTTTCCAGACAGAAAAGAGGAGAGATAGATGGCATGGTGTCAAATTCAAAGATTTATCCATACGTTTCCATAAATCAGAGCATTCCCATGACCTCTAGTTCAGAGCCATTCAATTTAGCTATACAATTACTGTAAGCATTTCCCTCAATACAAATGAGATTTTAAAAAGGTCTACTAGGAGGTCGGTTTGCAGTTTGAATCCTATATGATTAAGAAAACCAACACATACACTTATTCAAGTATACCCACCTGTGAGGTTACATATTACAGACAAACCCATTCATTCAACAAAACATGTTTAAGGTGGTATTTAACACTATTCCTTCATTAATGAATGGTTCCACTGATTCGGATTATTATACATTTCTGTCCACTTATCTAATTTCACTCTACAAGATGCAGCTGAAGTGGCTGTTACCTTTGTGACAGAGTCGTTGACGTTGATGGCGGGAATTTTCAGCTCGCCCTTTTTCATCATCTTGTACAGGTTGTGGACACCTGTAGTAGTCTCCTCAGACACTCCACGGATACCTGAAAATACAAGGTCACGTAATTCTGGAAAATTTCCCAATACATACTTTAGTTTCACTCCTGTACCCACTGTGGAATATTTTTGTGACTGGTCAAAAATGTAAGTTGAGTAAGATGTTTTCATGTCATAAAAACTGAGTGTCATTGTGATTAGAGGGTTACTCTGACAGTTATGCATGTTTCACTGAGTAATTTAAGAACAGGCTTTACACATGCAAATACAACTACACACTGTTTAATTGTTGGTGGCGAGTATCACTCCGAGTCCTCAATTTGTTGTAGAGTCTCAGTGCAGACTACCACCAGTCTCTCTCTGCCACCTTATGACACAGCTACAACACTGATGGTTGGGCTGCAACGCCTCAAGGGGCATAAAATATTTTTTTTATTTGGTATTTTGTAGTATTTTTTTCCCTTGATTGAAATGTTGGCTGATAGTACAAAAGAAAATTGACTGAATGGACACAAGTCTATCAACAACAAGAGCAAAACTTTGTAATACCGAAAGGAAACAGATCCAAGATAAAGAACGAACTATCTAAAACAACATCAAGTTTATGTATGAAAATATTCATAATTATGTAACATTAATGAATTGCAGTTGCTGCATGAACAAGCATGTGTCAGACCACTACTGCCATCTAGTGTCCAAAACTCTACTGCAGCTTAAACATTTAATTAAAAGTTAGAGTGGGAAAATCACCACCAGCAACTGTGCACTGAATACTGGGACATATTCTGGTCAGAACTAGTTTCCTGCAGCAGCCACTTCAGAAAAGTAAAGGACCCAAAACTAAGTCTGGTTAACTACCAAACTGAAGAACCTAGAATTATAATCCTGTGACAGAGTTCACTGTCACAAAAATATGGTCACTATAATTCTATCAACCAAGATTTAGGAACAACCAACAGCTCTTACCAACATGTCAGAGAGGCACCAGGTATTTATCAATGAGATCTTAAGGCTTTTCCTAAAACCTACTTCAACTGGGGAACAATGAAGATAACAGCAACCTCATAATAGTGTGTGTAAAACAAACCAACCTGCCAGCAGTTTTGGATACTTCTGGTGGACCAAGTTGGTGAGGTCTCCTCCGTCGTCAAGGATCATGTTGAGGGGCTCGCCGTCTTTGAAATACAGAGTCTGTTCGATGCACCACAAGTACTCCTCATCAGTCTCACCTTTCCACGCATACACTACAAAAAGAAAGAAAACAAATAATGAAATCTCTGAGATTCAAGTGAAAATATTCCCACTCACTGGCAGTGAATCTAAATTATCGGTGGCGAGTATCACTCCGAGTCCTCAATTTGTTGTAGAGTCTCAGTGCAGACTACCACCATTCTCTCTCTGCCACCTTATGACACAGCTGCAACACTGATGGTTGGGCTGCAACGCCTCAAGGGGCATAAAATCATTTGACATACAACATCTGGTGAGTAATATCTTATTATTTTACCTTAAATGACATTCCTGTAGTTTGCCCCCCCCCCTCACTCACTGGACACTGAAACCTTTAAATTGTATTTTTAAAAATCAGCCATATGACAGTAGAGAGTCTCAAATGGTAACAGTTAGCTCCCACTGCCATACTGGGAGACCAACATGCAAATGACCTGGTAAAACTTTAAGACTATTTCCACACTATGCTGGCTAAGTCTGCAAGTCTGAAACAATTGTCTCCCACACACTTTCATGTCATTTTCGTCAAGCTCTCCACCCACACTGAAGAACCTGAACCAATTGAAACATTCCTTCCTCATCTTTTTTGTTTGTTAACAATAGTGTGCATCACAGCCATCATGAGAAAGACCAACAGCCTCAGCTGGTTAAACCTCCCTTTTGTACCCTCCTGCTTTGTGATCAACTATACTGTGATAGTTAATACGACCAAACTCACGATATAATTGTTCTCATTTACATATTTTTCGTTTCTGTTGTCAGACAGCTCAATGGGTATAAAAACAATTTGTGGATCATAAATGCTACCTGTTAACCAGGCAAACAGTGATCATGAAGTCACCTGAGTATAATGTCAATACACAAAAATTTATTATGTGATTGGCTTCAGTGTATTGACATTTAAAATTGCTCATATACAAAATTATAGGGGCCAAAGTGATCTAAAAACTTTACTGCCACACAGCTCCCAACTGCAGGCTTACTTCATTTGTTTTTCCAAAAGCTCAGTTTTCTTTGTTAACACTAAAACACGAGGCTGGCATTTTAGATTTATCCACTCTGGAGACCGTTTCTGAAAAGCTCTAGTTTTTGGGTGTATACACAGAGGTGGTGTGTTACCTGGAATTCCAGACTTGGCAATGGCAGCAGCAGCGTGATCCTGAGTGGAGAAGATGTTACAGCTCGACCACTGAACCTGAGGAGGAAGAGAGAGTGTCAGAAGGGAGAGCAAGTAAAGAAACATACACCGAGTTGAGACTTCTGGAGCATCGTTTTTTCCTTTCATTATGTTCATGTGAATTCATTTCCAATTATATAATTTACAAGTAATGGAATGAAAGCTTTGGATAAATGTTCACATGAACTTCAGCAACCTGGTTAGTGATAGAGTTCTGCAGTAACCTGATTTCATATACAACATGTAAACGACATGTTAAGGAGTTTGAACCAGCAGAGGGCTGAGTGGAAAAGATCATTACTTGTTGTGTATCTTTGTATCCAAGATATTTGAATTCAAACTAGAAATTAAAGTTTTATAAGCCATGTCAATTCAAAAAGAGAAGCAGGTTGTGCATTATCATACTTTGAGCTCTGCCTCATTATTTGGACAGGTACAACAGTTACACTCAGTTTCACTGGGTAATTTAATACCCCACAGCAACTGTTAAACTGTTGGTCGTGAGTATCACTCCGAGTCCTCAATTTGTTGTAGAGTCTCAGTGCAGACTACAACCATTCTCTCTCTGCCACCTTATGACACAGCTGCAACACTGACGGTTGGGCTGCAACGCCTCAAGGGGCATTTAAGCAATGAACATGTATAATATGAGGAATAATATTTGGTGAGTAATATCTTGTAGACTGAGGCTATAGCGAATGTGCTTTGGAACTGACAAAAGCACATTTAGCGAGCATCTGGAGACAAATTTATGGTTCATCTTTGAGAAAAGACAAAATTAGGATGAGTGTTCACTGTGTCTGGTCAGACTCTGCATTAAAACATCAAGATAAATATAAATATTATAAATCATCAAACTCTTAAAAATGTGTCTGATTATTTCCGAAAGACATGAATGAACTATCATCGCATTGTGAACCATGTTTGTAAACACATACTGCTGCTATCCAGTGTCCAAAACTCTACTGTGGCTTGAAAGAAAATCACAGGGAAATCCGATTGCTGTTCAGCTGCATTAAAAAAAAAAAAAAAAAAAAAAAAATTTTTTTTTTTTTTTATTAAAGTGGGTTTATAGTCAGTTTCCTCCCAATAACCTCGGTACTGTAAAGTCAATTTCAATCCAAGCGGCATTAAGACACTGATCATTTAAATTTGAGCTTTTTGAATATAAAGACAAAACAAGAACCAACAACTTTGTAATTCTGTCGCTTGCAAAACTACCTTCCACACTACCAGATCATCACCACCAGCAGCACAGAGAGAGAAGTATAATCAGTTGGAAAAATACATCCCCAAGCTGAGAGAGCAGGTTATTTATTCTGTTTGTTCTCAGGATGCAGGTTCCCGCAGGACGAAACCTGGTCAGACAGATAAAAAAAAAAAAAATTAAAATAACAGAACGCATCAGCCTTGAGGCCAGGTTGAACTTTTTCGGTGGTTAAAATGCATATTACTGTTGATCCCCATTCAAAACAATACAGAGGTGAGCGTCTGTGCGGAGCAGCTGTCTGCTTCTCCAAACAGGCTGCGCGCCGACCACATCTACTGTAGGTAATACACCGACTATTGATGAGTACCTCATACAACCCCACTTTAAAAAACCCAAACTATCCATTTAAAAAAAAAAAGGAAAGGATTATGTTCCATTTGTTTTTTGGACCTATAATGCTCCTTTTCAAAAATGTCCCCTAGCACAACTCATCTTTCCTTGCCATAGAAAAATCACTACTGCACCAGAACACAGCATCTGGAAGCCTTAGATATTTTGTGTGTGTAAATTCAGGTCATTAAAACAAGTTTCTAATACATCACATCTAGGGTTGAGGCTCATCGGATGCAAATCCTTATTGCATATGAAAACCACAGTAATTTGTGCCTTTTTCCTGCACAGTATGTTCTACTGCTACAGCGCTCAAATCTATTGAAATCAAGAGATTGATCAACACGACGATCTGATTAAAAGATTGTTTTTTTTGTTCACACTAAGTTCTCATTCATTCAAAGATTAGTAGTAAAATAAATGCCTGTATCCATTCTGAGAAGAAAAGCATCAACTTTTATTCAAAGCAGAATGTAGCAAAAGATAATAAAACTCTTAGCAAACTCCTCCTCCAGCTGCAGCTGGCAAATTAAGCTACATGTGCCCCAGGTCTTCTTAAAGTAGAAAACCTGTTTCTGAAAGACATGATTGATCAGTGGATGTTCTCGAAATGACTAAATATTAATGATAAGCTGGTAATTGTCACCTCAGCTCCGAGGGCTGTGAGGGTCTCGATGAGCACGGCGGTCTGAAGGGTCATGTGGAGGCAGCCGGCGATACGGGCGCCCTTCAGAGGCTTGGACTGACCGTACAGCTCCCTCATCTTCATCAGACCGGGCATCTCATTCTCCGCAATGTCGATGGCCTTACGCCCCCATTCGGCCAGGCTGATGTCAGCTAGGATAGAGGGGGAGAGACAACAGGATGTTGCCGTACAAAAATATGAACATTACAATAAACATATTCTCGTCAAGTGTCTTGATCCAGCAGACTTGCTGTAGACTTGGCAACTCAACATGATTTAAAAAGTGACACGACATGGATTAGAGTCACTTTTTGTCCCTGCTGCTTTTAATCTCTACCTTTGCAAATCAGCTGTAGTTTTAATACAGAAGAAAACAAATGATATCGGTTTTCTCTGATGCATGTAAATTGCTGTGGTTTCCTAATATGTGAGAACATAGCAGCCGTCTCCCTGCTAACCGTGTTCCTATACTGGGAAAATTAACACAACCACAGCTGTCTGTACAGTCACTCCTTTCATTCCAGACAGCTGCTGCTGTACATGTGCAGTTGTTTTTTGTTTGCTTTATTGGAGAGTGGCGAACATGATCTCACTAAATTTATGTAATAGGGAAGTGTATTTATGCATTTGAAACATGACACTGAAAAATTGTAAGCTATAAATCAATACCATTTGACCAATTATTTGTTATTGTAGGCGACCAAGTTGTGTAGTGACTGATGCAGCATAGGAACAGGTTATTCAAGGTTTATTTCTTAAACACGTCAGCAAGTGCAAACATTGAAGAGTTGAAGTGTTCAAGTGGTCTAACACACTGACTTTTATTCACAACTTAAAACTAAAGTGTCAATGGTTAAAGCTACAGGATTTCACTTACACAGCACCAGCTTGTTTTTGTTTTCAATTCTTGTTTCTTTAGCAGCACTTTGTCCTTATGACGCTTTGTACAAAGTTGTTTTTCCCCCCAACCAAACTGCTGATCATGTCCCCCAATTAAACAAAAATTCTCCCTACAAATTAAAGACACTGTTCTAAAAAACAGAGGCACTAACATAGCGAAGGCCAGGTAAGTGAGGTGCTCGTTTACGCCATCACCTGGTAGCCTAACTAAATTGAACAAGAATTTAAAGTCACAACTAGTCTGATTCAGCTCGGTGATAATAGCTCAAATCACATGATACTGTCACGTTTAGAGCTGCATGAAGCGTAGACGAATTTTATAAGCTGGAAAAAGAAGGCAAACACCATGTCAGTCACACAATGGGGGGGGGGGGAAGTGAAGATAAACTCACCACACAAGCAGAAGAGCACAAACACTGCTGCAGGTTAAACACCAGGCTGATTGATCAACTCCAGCTGGACCCATGTTTAACCCATAGACTGTTGTACATACGTGTTAGCGGATGGGACATGGGCCAAACTAAATACTCAAAGTACACGTCAAATACATTTTTCCCCAAAGATGGTTTCTGTCATTTTAGGTAGTTCTTATCATGCTGATGTATGTTGAAGTGTTCATTTTTCTGATAAGTTTGGTTCTAAATAAGGGGGTTTCACATCATGATTGACAGCTGAGCCCTGCTCATGATTGAGTCGGCCAGGAACTTCATACCGCGACTTGTACAGTGGGAGGAAGTAGACAGACAGACACACACAAAATGGTTTAACCCAATACGAAAGCATCCTGATTTAACAGGAAGTGAAGCACCCTGTTCTATGCTGCAAGCTCTACAATGCTGCAGGTAAACCTTGGCCAGATAGCAGGATGGGAGTCCCAAAGTACAACCCACCTTCCACCACTACAGAGGCTGCCACCTGTGCAAACACACCTCGGCCGGGCTAACTGCACTGAACTGGCACTGGGCTGAATGACCAGCCAGAGGGGATTAGGGACACTTTCACATTGAGGTCAAAGTAGTGACTAAACTAAAAGTCAGTCAGTCAGTGAAATGTCTTTGGGGATGTGAATCATTATGTGGTCCCTGTAGAACTACATGAGCAGAGCACCAATACTGGTAGTATTGGGGTTCAAATCCCATACGAAACGGCTTATAACAATACAGTATTAGCATTTGAAGTACAGTTATTCACCAAAGGCTTGTTATAGTTTAAAAGGCGAGATGTACGAGTGCAGCATGAGGCAAAACACAAGATTGGTCTACAGACAAAATGTTTTACTGACTGCCTGCTTGTAGTAAATGAGTGATATTGTATCAACATGTCAGGACTTGAAGGCAGTCACTGGGTTTAATTCTTAATACATGGCATGTAGTCGATGGGGAATGTGTAGACTTTGCCCCAGAGCTATCTATCAGCAGGATATTGTGTAACTTCTTCTGCTACTGCTTCACACGCACAGACCAGAAGTCACAACAGGTGAACTTTTAGTACATAATGATGTGTTACAATTACAGTTATTTTAATCGGTACATGAAAAACTTCCTATTTTACATGCATTTCCTGACATGTTCAGCTGAATGCAGTTTATGATTTCTAAGTGCCTTTTTAATTTCTCAATGCAGAAAATTTAAGTTCCAGCATCTGCCCCTTTGTACTCCCCCTCCCCCTCATAAAGATGCTTCTCCAAACAATGACACTTGCATTAAAAGACGGGTTTACTTTCATTTATAAACTTCACAGCATTTAAATCTAAAAGCATTTGGCTCTCAAAGCTGTTACACGGAAACACCACGTGTAGTCTCAGCATAACTACGGTATGAGAGTTACATACAGTGCAGCTCAGTCTTTGCCTGCTCTTGTCACTCATGCAGAAACTGGCGGTGAAGCGCCAGTCATCATGGAAATTGTAGTTCGCATACACTGTCCGAGCCGAGGAGTATGACGGCTCCGGCTTCGCTGATAAACTACAGCATCCAGAGGCTGTGGCTGTCGTTTCTGCTCACAGCGAAGCCCATGCTCGGCGCTAGTACGAGTATTACGTGTCGATTCATTCCAAGATTTGAGTAAATTCTGCAAACTGCGAGTGTCAAAAAGTGGAATATTTACAAGTAACGTTAACAAGCTAATATAATTAACCAACATCAAACCTGCTAAACAGCCTGCTAAATGACAATAACACCATACAATTTACCACAAGCTAGCAAATTAACGTTAGCAATAACGGAGCCAGGATACTGCTATCGTTATAAACCCTGGAATTAGTAATAAAGCAATCTTAAATATCTGACTACATTAGTTCCATCGCACGATTAGCTTTTAGGCTGAATTCGGCTGCTTGAAGAGCCGTTACCCGACATGCACATTGCCTCAAGCGTAACAGCATGCTAGCTAGCAAACCACCACCCTTCTTTACGAAACTTAACTCATAAGCACAGTTAAAACAATAAACCTTGACACTGACCAACTTTGAAGGTAAGTTTCTCGGACATGGTTCTCTTATGGTGTTTTCTTCCGGGGAGGTTGAGTGCAGCGGCAGCCTAGCCGACGGACAGAGACAGAGAGGGAGGGACAGAAACATGACGGCTCGCTTTTTATCGTCGAAGCCACATTCAAACCAGTTCACACGACAAGGCGGTTCAAACCCGGATATACTCTGGATTCCTATTGGCTGCAGCAGCTCCCGCCCCGCGTATGAGTGATTTGATTGGATAACGGATGATGTGGTACGGCCAGCCAATGAGAACTTGAGGTGCAGCGTGGGGCGTCAGTGTTTGGAATGTGTAGCTGGAACAAGTTTTGTCTGGACCTATGGTCTGGACTCCGTGTTTTCCCTGTTAGCAAATAAGGAATAATATAGTTGTCCTATTCTGTTTTATAATACTGGGGTTGAATAATAAGGTATTGTAGGTTACACAAGCACTTACAACACATTTTCTTGGTTCTTACTTGTACTAACATGACTGGTGTAGGCCTACTGCAAGTTTGTCTTCTATGAATTTGACGAGATTGTGAAACACTTAGGATAATGTGTGTTGGAACTGGAGAGTGGTTTACCATAACATAATGTAACATATTTGCATTAGGAAACATTAAATGCAAGGCTGAATTACCAACCAAGCAAAACAGGCAACTGTCCCAAAGGCCCCAAGTTGACTGTGTTAATGGTAAGAGCTTGGTGAATTGATTAATTTGCATCACCAAAGTGCAATATCAACTAAAGCAGGTCCTTTGTTATTTCCCAATCCTGTGGCCCTGTCTTGTACAGGGGCCCTGTGTCAAAATCTACTTTTAACACCATAATTATTTTAGTTTATCCTGTGCTCACATGGTTCATATTCCTGAGGCATTCAGATGAAAATGCCCATCAAGCCAATGTAGTGTAGTCTAAGCAGATACAATGTAGATATAAAAGCTGAGAATCTGCTCTTTGCTCTGGCAGGGGTAAGACTCAAAGGCAATTTAAAGGTACGTTAGGTCAGAGAAGGGTGTGGAAATACTACTTTCTAATACTAGAGGATATGCTAATTAATTGCTATTCGTAAGACTAGTGGAGCTAGATAAGCAGGAATGGCAGATGGACAACTGAACAGGCCATTGTATTCAGATTAAACTACCTAAGGTAAATATAAGGTCTGGTTAAGTATGTTAAGCAGCCACGTATCTGCTCTTTGCTTGCACGGGTAGAATTCAAATGCAGTTTAAAGGTCTGTTAGAGAATGGTGTCATGTTGGCTGCCATATGTAGTTTCCTATGTGCGCTGTATTTAATGGGAACTTGGTTATATACACAATACAAAGACAACATGAGGTGGTGATGGGGTTAACAGGGGCCCAACAGCAAAAATTTTACCCCAGAGCCCCAAACAGATGTGCAGAAATGCACAAACTAAAATGCACCAAAAAGGGCCCCGTCGCACTGAGAAAGCACAAATTATTCTTGGTGCATCAAGGTGTTCAAACTGTGGAAAACTCTGGAATGCCATTTTAGTCAATATTAAATAAATAAATAAATAAATACATAAATAAGCCTATGAAATTAATAAATATGGCCATGAAATAAATAAATGAGTCAATATGATTCAATAAATAAATGTGTTTTTATTTCATTTTTATGGATTTCATGGGAATTTAATTTCATAATGCCACATTTATTTATTTCATGGTACTAGTATTAGTATTATAACTGCAAAATGGCCTCCGTCTTCTCTGATGCTGTGTCTGGTCTAGCAGCTCTGAGATAACCACGTCCCCTTCATTTGAATAGAACAAATGGAAATGTGGCATTATGAAATAAAAGTCCAATGAAACAAAAACCTATTTATTTAGCCATATTGACTCATTTATTAATTTCATAGGCATATTTATTAACTGCATAGGCATATTTATTAATTACATAGGCATATTTATGTATTTATTTATTTAATATTGACTAAAATGGCATTCCATAGAAATCCGTGAGAAATAATTAAAACTGAAGATTAAGCACTTCAAACCATTACAGCGCAAATATCACATCCTGTATCAATAAGCACCTTTCATACATAAAATGCAGCAATAAACAAGAATGCAACATTAAAAAGACATAGTATACTGTCTTCTACGTGTGTGTGTGCCTATGTACTAAAAATAGCCATTGCCCAACCTTAATTCTAACCCCAGCCTTGGCCTTTGCTCCAGTCTATACTAGACCTTGTCTCAGTGTCTCTGTGGGTAAAAGTCCTCACACACATTCTTTCAAAACGACATGTGATTTTGACATTTCGATACTTGAGTGGGACTCAATTGATGTGGCTTTTGGGAGGCACTTAATATTATTTTCAACAATATTCAGTAACTTTACACTAAAACCCTGCACTAAAAGTTTTTAGAAGGAAATACTGTACTTTTGGCTCCACTGTTTCCTGTAACAGAAGCTGTTGTTGCTCGCTAAAATTGCACAAAAAACTGCTGAAATATGATGCAGTGTTAAAAGTTCAAACCAACTAGCAGTATTTTTGGTTATGCTATGCATAGTACAAGGAGAATCACAGATACATTTCAACCTAAATTTGACAGGTGTAATGTATCTGAAAATTAATATAACTTGACAAATGACTGAATAATAAAATATAAAAAGACAGATTTTCTCATTAGGTTTTCCAGTTACTTGGGTTCTCCTGTTTTACTGCAGTGTTGGTCAGGGAGGATGTGACTGATGTGAGGTATAGGACCGATTCATACACAGCCTGAAGCAAATCAAAATCATCTTTTTTTATAAAAGATATTCTAGAATATGTACAGTACTATTCACATGCTAAATGGTGCTATTGCTCAGCCTAATTTGCCCAGAAAACTACAATATGTGGCTGGGAAATGTAGTGACTATACCATAAGCCTAGAAATACAGGGAGTGAAAGACTCAAAGCCTCATGTTGAAGGGGCTAAACTCAGCCCACTGGTAGAAACATTATACTACAGCTAATTTAAGAGCATGTTTCAAGTGGTCTTGATCTGGACCACAGCAGACTGTCACCCAATCAGGTTCAAGTCTTGCGGGTTTGAGTCTAAATTCCTGTTAAAAACTCTCAGAGACTGGAAGGAAGTGTACTCAGGTCTATATAGTACATAACATTCCACTGTTGCCAGCTTACTACAATTCACAATTAATAATACAACTGTTCAGATTTTAAAATATTTGACTCACAGGGAATAATATTTTCCTCCTGAATAGGATTATTTATACAGTAAGATTATTTTTTTCTTTTATTACTGGTAAGCTGATTATAAATACAGTCAATAATACAACTGCTAGTGCAAACCACAGGTGGCCCTGCATCGTTGTGCCATGAAAACTGCATCCAAGCTCAAATTTCAAAGAAATTACATTAAGTAAAAAGTCTTTGTATTTTCATAAGTATAACAAGGGAGAGTTAAATTAATATCTACAATGTAATAAAATGCTAATTTGCATACCATAATAAAGACTTTTATTCCTAAATTACACACAAAGCAAACTTTACCATTGAATTCTACATAAAATATATTTAGGCCTCAGTTTACAGTCAGCAACAATGTTGAACCTTTGCTCATCAGCATGACCAAAAAAAACCAAACAGGTAATGAGGTTGAAGCTCAGAACTGCAGCATTTTTGCCACATATGAAACAGAGAGTGAGGATCAACAAGGTTATAGGGTTCAGTTGCATAAACATGCAGATCCCGTTAAAGGATTTTTGGTGTAAAAGGTCATGACTCTTTGAATCTCACTTCTTATTAAAGCTTTGCTTGGGTGGAATTTAAAACATTTCATTGCAACATTTCAATGAGAAATATCTTAATAAAGACCCTAACCCTAGTTTTGTGTTGTAGTTTCTAATTTTACTTTTAGAGTTTCACATAGTATAGTACATAACATTCCACTGTTACCATGTTGACATTGAAACATTCGTGTTAGCAAGCTGTTCTCCTGCATCCCTGCGTTAATTGTTGTTATCTCTTAGTATATGCCAAACGTATAAATCTTTTTTTAAGTATTTATATATCAAAGTCACTTTTTTCTCTTCCTGTAAAACATTTAAGTGTTATTGATAACTCATCCTGCACTCAGGGGCCTATACATAATCATCCAATCAAATGTGATTTGAGGCAACTAGCTAACCCCAGCCATCATACAAAACAACACTAGTTTTCTTTAGCTCATGGGTCGTACAGGCTAGTAAAGCGGTTTCATGGGTCAGAGGTGAGGTTTGATCCTATGTCTCTTGATCTAAGGAGGCAGGGGAGAGAGGTGTGGATGGAGGCCAACAACTGTCTACATCTGTGTAGTTCCAAACCACTGTGGTTCTCCAGAGACTCCAAGCTCGCTACCTGACATCTACTTTGGAGCAATGAGAGTGAACTGCTAAGGGTTTGATCAAATCCCTCATAATTAACTCCACTCGCATAATCTGTTGTTAGCAATTTTAACCACAGAAACTGATCATTTGTCTTGTAAAATCTTAATCTGAAAATTAAGTCAATTAAGTCAATTACATGTAGTGGAGTAAAAAGTACAATATTTCCTTGCCTTTGAAATGTAGTGGAGTATAAGTATAAAGTAACATAAAGTGGAAAAACTCAAGTAAAGTCCAACTACCTCAAAATCGTACTAAAGTACTTGAAACGGATGAGAGATGATCATGAGAAAGACAAGAAGCCTGAATACCAGGGTACACTGCTAACTATACACAACCAAGTTTCAGATGGTCACTGATTGATGAAGGTATGAACAGATGCTACAGTGCCGATACTTGCATCAAATCCCAACTTTATTAAGATAAACTGTATACAACCCCAGTCACAGAGCAACATTGCTGCCACGTGGAAAATCTCCCATGTCCAACGTCTTTATACAGCTCTGAGCAGAACTGGCTACATGTCACACTTTCTGTACAGCCAGCTAGAATATGAGTGATATTTGAGGTAAACGGAAAAAAAGAAAAACAAACTATATTGACATTTGCAAGTTTCTTTTCAATAGTTTGTCTTTAAATATTAGGACTGGGGTCGACCCGCTCACAAATACGGTTTCAAATCAGTATTTCTTTTAATCTATTTATTTAAGGTCAAGTTGACTTGACTTTAGGTCATGTTTAAATTACAGTCTCAGCCATTTGTTTGATTCTGGATCGACCCCAATCCATCCATGCATAAACGTGTCTGCTGATAGGAGGAGGAAAGTGTAGCTATAGCCGTTTTATCAACCAACATGGAACCAATGTCTCATGTTCGTCTCTCAATAGTTTAAATCAATCTTGCACTACAAGTGAGTCAAGAGCAAATGGAAAAACTCCAGCTCACCATCTCCTCAATTTGATTAAATATTCACAAGAGGTCACTGTGTCAAAAGGCTGAAAAAACATCGCACACACTCATGCACATTATCTTTAAATTCAACCAATGTAGGATTTTAGGAGAGTACATCACTGTTAAACCACAGACAGACAAGGCGCTGGAGGTGTCAGGCACGTGAAACTTCCAAGGTGTTGTAATGTGCCCTCTGGCAGCCATATTGGAGGTCATTTTCTCCTAACAATGTATGAAGTGTCATAATATAACAGAGTAGCTTTGGTTGATATCAGCGCAGTGTTTGACTGAGAAATGACCAACTTTCTACTAATCCATCTGAGTTTTGTATTTAGAAAATTTCAGCTAGCTAACTAACATTTGCTGTCTTGTTAAAGGAACGGTTCACCCAAATTACAACCCAGTTTACTGACTTACCTCTAGTGGTATTTAGCCACGCAAATAGTTTTATTTTTATTTGCGGGGTTCAGTTTTCACAGGGACTATTTCTTTGGTAGAAATTAGTCTCTATGAAAACTGTTGCCAGTGTGTTCTGTGGATGATCCAGAGTGATGGAGACATTGGTTATAGAGAGATGAGTTAATGATGATTTTTTTTTAATTCTGCTTTTCAATGCCACAAATGAAATTCCTGGACAAATTGGTTGACTAGATACCACTAAAGGTAAGTGAGATTTTTTCTTTCTTTCGTAATTTGGGTGAATCAACACCATCCAACCTGGGTATTCCAGTGATTTAGTATAGTACTTGCATGGTATCAGAGAACATATAAAGGATGGCCCAAGTCGAAGCAGCAGAGGCCGAGCTTGAGCTTGTTTTTGTAGCGCTGACTGATCTAAAAAATTCTAGGCTCAAGACAAATCATCCACTATTAAATAAAGCTTATTCCATCCACATCTACTACACAAAGTACCTAATTAGCACCCTCAAGCAATGGTTCCCAACTACCCAAAGGCTCCAAAGATATATTTCAGGGATCACAAGACAATTTAAGGGGATAACAAAAGATTATATTTTTATTTTTTTTTTCAGAATTTTGTCTTATTTTTTCGCGAAATATTGTTTACTTTTACCTCTTGAAACATCTGAAAATCTTTCAAATGAAGCAAAACGAGAAATTTAACTTTTCACACTCATGTCTGCCTGTGACGAGGAGTCACAAGTAATGCGTGACCAAGAAGCCCGCAGTGGAAACCTCTAGATGTTTCCACTGCTGTAATATGTCATCATTTTGAAGTTTGACAGCAATATTTCAATGAGAAAGGCCTACATTTTCATCATTCTTTTGCTGCTGTTAAGATTTTGCAGCGATGGTGTAGACGATGGGTTGTTGGATTGTTGTCATCATTGTAGTAGAGCAGTGAGATGACAACGTAGGAAGCAGAAAAAGGGCTGAGTAATGTTGTCTTTCTGTTTTTGCTTTTTCCCATCGACACATTTGTTGATTCTTCACATTCCTCCTGGAAACAAGCCTCGCACTGTACCTCCACCCTGCCCTAGAAGTATGCACTTGCACGCTCCTGACCTAAGAGCGCTCTATTTCCTCACAAAGGGAACTTTGATATACATAACCACAGGCTGTTAGGGCATGACATTTGCTCTATGCCCTTTAGAAACAGAGGAGTGTGCAGCTGAAGCAAAGAGATTCTTACCGTAACATTAATCAGAGAAGAAAAGCCTGGGTTCATTTCATTTTAAGTCAGTGATTATGTGCACAAGTGCATACTTTAGGGCTGGGGTATGGTTAGATATTGGGACGTAGGCTTTAAGACAGAGCAGCATGGCAGCAGCCAGCTCAGCAGCCCAGAGTCCCTGTCTCTCTTCCAGATGTCTGGGACCAGCCTGGTAGCACAGAGACAGACAGGAGAGGGGCACTGGCTAGCTAGCAGGGCAAGCTAGTTTAGTTAGCTGCCCAGGCCTCGAGGTCCGCCATGTCGTCTTCGTCTTCTTCCTCCTTCTTCTTGGCTAAAAAAAAGGAGCAAACAGAAATAAAGCATGAAATTTAATTATCTTTTTGTGTAGATTTTAGTGATGTGGATGGTATGCTGCATAGTGTTGTTCATGTGTGAATGAAATAGAATTTTTATGAAAGTGACATATAATACTATAATATTATATATACGGTAATATTATAAAGAGTACGGTCTAGCTCTATAGGAAAAGTGCAATAAGATAACTTCTGTTATGAATTGGCGCTATATAAATAAAACTGAATTGAATTGAATTAATACCTGGTCTAGATGGTAGTGATGTAGATGGTACACTGGGTAGAGGAACGTCCTCTGTTCCTTCGATTTCCAGAAGATTCTGGTCAAGCTCTTCCTGTTCCAGCTCCTCCAGCTCAGCCATAAGCTCATCCTGAACACACACACACACACACACACACACACACACACACACACACACACACACACACACACACAAGTAAGTAATCAAGCAATCAGTTTTGGGTAGGCACACCTCAAACATAGACTACTTAATTTTAGAATGAAAGGCTAATTTTTCTCATCTGAATTTAGAGTTTTCTCCATTTTATTCTGGTGCCAGCAGCTGCAACTGAAAGTGTACAGGTTATGGCGACATTGCATGCATACTTATTAGGTTATTAATTATTTGTGACAGTTTGGCATTGCTCCAAAAGGCACGACTACGCACAATACTGTATTCTTCAATATTTATGGTTCAACAATTGAAGTCTCCTCAGGTTTTTGCAAGTCGAGTCTTCAGTCATTTTAGTCTCAAGTAAGTCAAGTCTCACAGCAGACGAGTCAAAGTCGAGTTGCACATCCTCATTTTTGCGACTTGAGTACAAGCCTCAAGTCTACAGCTCAGCACAGATTAATAACACAGCACATGTACAGCAGTAAGTGTCTTCTCCAAGCACCTCACTCCTGAGTTTCCAAACAACTAAGACTAATGAATGGATGCAAAGGGGACATGCAGAGGTCCTAATATTGATACTAGAGTCTACCAGTGCTTGTTTGGTGAGTGAATAAAGCTGTACACAAGTTGTAGCAGCTGTAAGGTTTGTGTCTGACCAGTTGGTGATGTTTATGCTATAAATTCCCCCTGATAGTTTCAGGCCATCAGAAAGTTTTAGCCCCAGATCAACTATGGCAGATGAACTAAATTTAGACCCTGGTTCCAACGGTTGCAACGCAGGTAAGGTTCATGTGTTCCAAAAATGGTCCTGGTCTATGTTCTCACCTCATCGAACTCTTCTCCGAAACCGATCGGTCTGGAAATTACATCTGAGATTTCTTGAGCTACTTCCTGTTGTTCTGTGATGTCCGCCATCAGATCGTCTACTTTGTCTATGTCCCTGTGAAACATGAGGACACAGAGAGAGAGATGACATGAAAATGTATGTAGAAATAGAAACATGTCTCAATATAAGTAAGTATTATGAGTTACTGCAGTAACTCATAATACTTACTTACAAAAAAAACGTTACTTGTTTCTAAATGTCTCTTACATGTTTTCGTGTGCAGCCTTCATTGCCTTGGCAGCGAACCCCATATTCTTGAGGACTTCTGTGTTGGTGTTGGCATTCTCTAGCGCCTCCCTCTGGAACTCAATGGTAGACAACGTCCCGTCGATTTGAGCCAGCTGCTTCTCATAACGCTTTTTCCTCTTCAAGGCCTGTAGAGCAGCTGGACAGAAAGACAAAGTTAGTTCAGGAGACAGGTACAACCTCTTATTGAAGTGGCCGTTTTAAATTCCTGCCATGTTCTCAATCTAAAAACAAACCAGTGGGTGTTGATAAGGATTTTGATTTTAAGAAGGCTTTTTTTTCTTCCAGGACTAAATTAAGAGTTTAAAATGTAAAGCTTCCAGTTGAAGCGTGAAAAAGAGAGAGACAACCAGAGAGAGACAAACAGATAATTCAGTAGCATGCATAACTGAAGCCCAAAAACATTGACAAAGTCTGTCTGCTTGGAGACATTGAACTTTGGAACTTTGACAGAGACGCAACAAGCCACAGCACAACCAGAACACGAAGCCCTGACCAGCGGACCTTAGGTACTACGTGACAATGCAGCAGAAGCAGCTTGCTTTGTGTGAGTGTTGGAAGGACAGATTTGGAGAAGGAGGAGCTGTGCTGCTGTGAGATGAGCTGCAGTGAACTGTTGCATGTTGAATTACAGTGTTTGTCATAATGGAGCAGGACTCCGTTAATCTGAGAAAATCCTATCGGAGCCAAATCTCTGCCTGCAGGCGCAGTATGCTTCCATCAGGTTTTAGGTTTGTCCTCTCACTATTTCTCTCTGGAAGACGACCATCTGATTATAAAAGATACTTTAAATACTAGTCATAGTGATGTAACTGCAGATTATACCAGTGAGAAAACAAAAAAAGGCAGTCAGCCTAGCGAATGTGAGCAGATATTGATCCGTGACGGTGGCAAATCACCATGGTGTAGCACTTTGCTTCATGTTTGGTAGACGTAGTAGTCCGACTACTACCTTTATGAAATTTAGGTTCCTGGGAGAGAACGGGAGAGTTCACTCTGTAGGTAAGCTTTTAAATCACAATGTTACGACAGTAGAGGGCTCAGCGGTTGATGACTGTCAGCCATCGGCCCAACCCTAGTTCTAAGAGCCCAAGGTGACGTTTTCACGTTTCTTTTGTAAGACCAACTAAAATCCAAAGACATTGAATTTACAATGATATAAAAGAGAGAAAAGCCAGAAATCTGCACATTTTAAGCTGGAACAAGTGAATGTTTGGCATTTCTGCAATTTTGCTACTTAAACAATGACTCGAGTCTTAAAATTGTTGTCAACTACCACTCTGTCAGTTAACCAATCCATAAATTCACTAATTGTTTCAGCTCTCTTTTTTACTGTATTCCATATGTAGCATGTCAGTATCTCTCTGTGATCTGTGCCACAGTATGTTTTGGCACTTGCCGTTCTACATGTAAGTTTAAATACACATAAACAATTATCTAAACCAGAACACAGGGAATTTCCCTTTGGTGCTGACATGGAAAATCACCTCATCAAGGGAGCTGGTGACCAAAGCCTGCTGAGTCATATGTGGGGAGGAGGGGGGAAGAAATGAAGTAACAAGAGATAAGTTTGTATGCTGGTGTGTGTCTGGATAATACTTTCATTTTAGAATCAAGATTAGAAGATGAGATAGAAGTTACATAAGGTTAAGCTTTTTAAAAAGATCAAAGTTAATGTTAGTTAAGATTAGGATTTGAGTAAATTACTTTCTACTTGCTGTCGCCCTCTTGAGCAGCAACAGGTAACTGAAATAATTTCTGAACTACAGTTAAGATGACCTAGTGGAAAGTTCAGTGTTAGGCAGTCTGCCGTTATCAGATTCAGACACAGCGATGCTTTCCCTGTCCAAGATCTGTGTCACGCAAATGTACAAACAATTAAAAACGTCTTCCTGTATTAACCTAGTTATTCGTATTCCCTTAAATTGAAAAAGAACACCAGGTTTCCTGTTAACATGGATGCTGAAATGTGATCTTGGCTTGTAAACACAAACCTCAAAGACTGATTCAATTTATGGTATACGACTGACAATGAAAAGGAATGGGTTTATTATCATTTAAATGTTCGATTATAGTTCCAATGTGATGACTGAGTTTTTTTTAGCCATTCTAGCGCAGTGGCAATGTTGGTCAGTCTCAGCTGTACCTTGTGTATAGTGCTCATTAGCAAATGTTAGCATGCTAACACACTAAATTAAGATGGTGAACACGGTACAACATTATACCTGCTTAACATCAGCATGTTAGTATTTTTATTATGAGCATGTTAGCATGCTGATGTTAGCATACAGCTCAAAGCACCGCTGTGCCTAAATACAGCCTCACACAGCCACCAACATGACTCTTCAAGTACATCACTGAGAAATACACATTTACAGAACATGTTTTCATATAAAAAGTGAAGCCAACGTTCTTAAATGTTACATGTAACTGTACAAGAACTTCTAAAATATCAGAAAATTCAGAACATGTCTGATAAAGAATAAAGACGAATACAATACTTTATCTCACACACACACACTTATCAATCTACTGTATGTGGTTGGTCTGGTCCACCAGGAGCCAGACAGCAGCTAACAGTTCCAGTTTCATCAGATTAGCATCAGCACCGACCCTATTCCTGGACTGATAACATCGTTACCCAACATCACACAAATGATTATTAGATTATCTGGGTTGCACAGCTGCATTCAGACCACCCCTTTGAATTTCACAAGGCCACTTTAACTCTGTGACCCTTTGTTTTTCCTGTTTTCCTCTTTTCTACTGACCACTTGACCTCAGTGGCAGTTTACAGTAGTACAGTCCCTAGGCGTAAAGTCCGATTCACAGGTACAATCCGTTTTGTCTGTTGTGTGGTCACGACATGAGCTCGAATCAACTGAAATGTAAGATACATGAGTCAGTGTCAGAGCTGGAGTTATTGTTACTGACACTTTGGAGAAATTAATCCATTAACTGGCTGTTGTGGAATATTAACTTGAGAAACGGGCTTTTGATGATGGGTTGTCTGTATTTAGGAATATACTGCTGACATAATGTATTAGTTGCTGTTACATAGCCGTTTTCTCACCATGATGTCATTCTTCAGTTCTTTCCTGATTGCTTCAACTCTCTATAGCTTGGAGGAAAAACTGAAGTGGAAAATGTTAAACAAAGCCAAAGAGTATTATTAAAATACCTGATGTCAAACAGGAAGAAGGAGGCGAAGCATTGTCGTAAAATATGGAAATAACAAGTAGTTAAACCTAAGAGAGCCATCGTGCAGATGCTGTTATCATACATTTGGTATGTTTACTGTGAGGATTCTATCGATTGTGTGTATTGTTATTCATCCCCCGGCTAGAAGGAGGCTAAATGACAAGATGAACTATGCTGAAAATCAGGTTTCAGGGTTGGAAGCTGGTGTACCATGTAATGCAGAAACGGACTTTCAAAACCAGTTGTAAATGAGCTCACAGTGCTACTGGTCTGAGTGTTAGTGCCTTTTTCCTAGAGAGGATTTGTGGTTGCATCACAGATCTCCCAGCAACCACAGCTGGCAATCTGGCTCTATGTAATTAGGGGTGTGTCATATCATAAATTCTTGCCACAATTATTGTGGCCAAAAATATCACGGTCAATGTTATTATCACAATATTTTGAAAAACTCACAGTTATACTGTGCTTAAAGCACCCGCCCCTGTGCACTAAGCAAATGCAACAAATGTGTTATTGGTCTCGTACTCCAAAAGCTGAAAACGTCACTGCAGTAAGAGCTGAAGCACGAAGAATATAATGTGTGTGATCTCGTTTCAGTTGAACCAGTTTCTTCTTTGTCAGTCACGTTCAATAACTGCTGGTCATGCTTCAGGAGGTTGACTATCTAATGTTGGTATAGCAAGCCATGTCCACAGTAGCTACAGCTAGCAGACAGTTTGCAGGTCCTGCTGTGGTTGCTCTGCCTCTGTTTGACCTGTACAACAGTGCTCCCATGTAGCTAATCAAAATAAAACTGCTAATGAACGTTTTTCGCGGTAATAGGAATTGTTGGCTGTGTTATTTTCGTTAATGATAAAACATCACCGGGCTAACAAGTAGAGCTGGGACGATTCATCAACGTCATCGATTCAACCCACATTTATAGGGTTACAATATGACTGGAGAAAGTGCTCAAAAGTATGGCAAATCTTAATAAAATAAAGTAGCAGTGATACAGTGAAATATAAATGTATGGAGGAAGCCTGACTAACATGACAACATCCTGTAGGATTTTTATTTTCCCAGTCGTAGTTTGATACCCCATCTCCGCCTGATGTTAACATACAATCTGTATCTGGATACCCACGCTGGATAATGACATCGTATCACATTATTGCTGCCATGACAAAGTTGGTAAATCCTGCTTTTTAAAAAGAGTTTAAATTGCTGTTAAGTGTCTGAGTGTCTCATAGGCCTTAAACTGAACTTGCTGGTTTATATTTCATCTTCGCAATAGTGCTGTGACTGAGCACATGAGCTATAGGCCTTAACAGTATTATACCAGTGTCACAGCCTTCACAGACACAGTCGAAACTTGCTGAGGCATAAACCGGATCATAATCTGTCGTTGACAGTGATCAGCCACAAACTTACAGGTCGTCCTGGCCTCTCCCTATGACGTGTATTTGCTCGATAAAAGATAAGCTACCTGTCGTGCCATGGCGTAAATTTTGACATTTCATAGAATATAAGTTGTAGTCCCATTGCATACGTATATGTGTGAATGCATCTACATTTGACAACATGCTTCAAATGGTGGCACTCACAGGGCTAAAAGGCTACAAATATTTAATGTGAAAAGGACAATCTTAGAAAAACGCACAAGGACACTCTTTTTAAAAGTTACTTACAGAATCCCCAAAGACTTAAAACTCTTTGGATCAGAAAGTTTCCATCTGCTGCATGATAAAAAAAATATTTTTAATCTATTTTCCAAATGACATGTCACTTTGCTCTTTTTGTACCAGAAAAATATATGCATGTCATAGTGAATGACAGATGATTAGAAAAGCCTTTGAGGATTCTGGAAATACAGCTGTAGGTGCACCTTAACTCTGTTAACTTGAATATAATGGTAATAGACGAGAGGCACAATCATACATACATATGGAGTAGACGGAAGTAGCAGTAGTATAAATACAATATGAAGACACAGACAAATAAAGTACAAACTTTTAATATGCAAATATTAAGTGTAATACCTGGATACTTTTACCTAATACGTTAGTTATATTACTAAAAGCACGTCGCAGATCACATTTTTTTTCAAACTTTTGTTTAATTTTGGCTGATTTGTCACTAAATCAGTGAATTTAACACAGTCTTGGAGGTTACAGCTTTGCTTGACGACTTACAAACAATATCAGTAGTGTGTGTATGTTTCGCTAAAACTTTAGTTTAATAACTCTCGCTCTTTAACGTTTTAAGCTCATTCGTTGCCTGTCATGTTTCTGTCTGGTTGTTTTATTCTTTAGCATTAGTACTAAGACTGTGCTGCCCTTAAAAAGAGACATTTAAAAATGGAGTCAGGCGGCCGTGTGGACAGACCTGTATTCAGGTAGGCAGCCTGTCAACTGCCAACTTTCCTGTTCCTTCCTCGTTCGTTAGCCTGCGGGCTAACTACCAAACTAACTAGCGGTTTGACTAACCCGTGAAACCACGAAGTTTAGGAGCTTTTCCTCACCTCGTTTGTTTTTCGTGCCATTCTTCTTCGCCGTCATGAGCTCCTGGTCGATTTTCTTCTCCAAAAAATCCTGTTTTTTAGCCAACATTTCCTCGGTCTCTCTGAGTCGCTGGACAGCCTCCTGGGGTGTCGGCGCTTTCCCACCCTTACCCCCGCTGCCGAATAACTTACCAAACAACGACATTTTGTTATTAAATGTAAACAATAACGGGTGGATTAACCGTTCAGATACCGCCGGCACTTTGTGATACCGAACAGGTAATCGTTAAATTGCTCTGTTGTCTTTCTCTTCAACTATTGTCGCCGAACAGGAGATATGCTGCCGCTGTTGTTGTTTTCGTCTCTTCTTCCGCCTTTCCATACAGGCCTCGTGATGTCATTACGTCAGCGCTGTTACGTGACTCATGCGTGAGACACACTGTCAAGGGGAATTTCACAAAAGAGCAAACAGTGTTTTGAACTATCTTTTTAAGTTATGGTTATTATTAACAATCGTTTACACACATTTATTATTGTTATACACTTACATAATTATTAACATGTTGCTATTATTGCTGTATGTACATGGAAATGTATTAGCCTATTATTATCATTATCATCATCATTATTATTATTATTATTATTTGTTGCAGTAGCAATAGTAGTAGTAGTAGTATTACCTGTTTCATATCAGCTTTCTGCCAAATTACATTGTACAGCGTCTGGTATTGTGCAATGACTGTGACATTTTTGAGTGATGGGGGGGCTTTACAATTGTTTTCTCAATTATTCATCAAAATCAGTTTCTGAATAAATTTGAGTTGAGGAATTGGCCATGCAGACTGGCAAACTGTGAATCTAAGGGTATAAAAACTTACTACAACATATAAGAAATACACATCACGTAAATTAAGAATAACTGCAGATATTTAAATCAAGAGATATATGATATTGGTAATAAGAATTTGCAAATGAGATGTCAAAGGACAAAACACTCTTATCTGTAATCATAACTGTCATCAGGTTTCAGAAACTGAGATTCTGAGGTGAGACAGAAGGCCAAAATTGCATCAGAATTGTATTGGCTACTGTTCTTAACACCGACCTCTGCTGGCAAGCAGACAAGACAAGACTACATTTCTCCACATGATTTAGCATTGCCCTAAAGGGTTTCTGGGAAAGAACACCGACAAAGCCCTTGGTTAAGATTATAGGTGATAATATCCCTTGTGATCCAGTGATGTGATGTGATGTTAAACTACAATAAAAACACTGGGTCTAAGCTCAGGAAGCAAATAATAACTACTGGATGTTACTGAAATGATGCAGGAAAGATCAAAGAACAAACATGGCTCTGTGCATTTCTAAAGACTATTTTGCTGGAGGGAGCTGCCTCCAACCTCTGTGAACTGTATAATAATGAAGAACAACGGTTATGGAAGGACATAAAGGAACATTCCTACCACATCTGGAATTATGACACACAAATGAAGTGCTTTTTTAAAAATATATATAATTTCATGGTTGATTTCATGTATGTTTTTATTTAATGGTACATCCTTAATGCTCACTTCAATAATCTACATGGTCATAAGCCCTCTGTTTTTCCTCCACGTCCAGTACTGAGTCAGTGATTAGCCAAGACAATACAGAATGGTGGCTTCTAGTCAGCTGCAAGCGTTGAGAGGCCAGCCCAGCTCCTTCAGTAAACTACGCCTCCCATGATGCACCGTGCCATACTTTTCCAGCTGAAGATGTGAGTGACCTGAACGCCAACCAATCAGGGCCTGAGTTGTCCGAGGAACTGGAGGAGAAGGGCCCACCTGGAGGAATAAAAACATGGGCGGTGTTAAAGTTTGTGTGATAGATAGATTTAATTGAATCCTTTTTTTAGACAGGTTATCTCATTGAGATCGGGATCTTTTTTTCAAGGGAGACCTGTGCACATATACAGTTTAAGCATAGACAGACGCACAGATAATTCACAGATACACATTATACATTTTCACAATTAAGAAAAGCATTTACAAGTATGAATGCAAATACATAAGTACAACCTTTTAAAATGTTCAAGTGAAATAAGAGAATCTAACTTCATATATTTTTAGGGATGCACCGATACCAATGTTTAAAATAACTTTGGCTGATGCCAATGTTTTTGTTTTCTTTTTGTTAGTTTATTTTGTTTATGTTGTTATTTATTCCCCTTCATATATAAAAAAATAACTGAACTATAAATTCAATCATACAAAATTATGAAACAACTTTTAATATAACCTTCTTTCACACGAAAATGATTATTTTTTAGAAAAATAACTGCTTCAAAAGCCCTTTTAGCCCGCTATAGAACAAATACAAATAACCAACACAAAATTTAGCCAGAGCAAAATTGATGCAACACAACAGATAAACATCGGCCACTGCCATCGGTGAACTTCATCCTATTAGCCGATAGCAGTCAACAAGGCGAATATCGGCCGATATATCAGTGCATCGATAATTTGTTTGGAGCTCATTCCATTTGTATGCAGCATAGTATTTGAACCCACTTTTTCCAAGTTCAGCGTGAACAAGAGGTACAGCTAATGTTAAAATGTCCTGTGAGCTGACATTGTGAATACTGTATTTAAATGTAACCAGAGAGCAGAGGTAACTAGGCGGGTTTTGCAGTAGTGCCTTATAAATAAACAACATACAATGCCGCTCCCTTCTGTTTGTTGAGAAGGACCATCCCACCTTTTGTATAAATAGATAGATAGATAGATAGATAGATAGATAGATAGATAGATAGATAGATAGATAGATAGATAGATAGATAGATAGATAGATAGATAGATAGATAGATAGATAGATAGATAGATAGATAGATAGATAGATAGATAGATATCGTACGTGGATATATTTATCTGGAGGGGTCGGAGGTCGTGCTGCCAGGTGATGGGGAAGCTCCACTCTGACCGCCTCCATCAGCTTCACACTCTCCCTCTCGTACTGAAATACATATAACAGAGAAAGTTGTGTGCTTGTGTGATGGCCATTAATGTGTGATCACATTTGTGTGAATGCAGAGACTTGAAACAATATCTGTGTTTTCATTTCTTTGAAGAGGACAATGTCTTTGTTGCTAATATGTGTAAGTGGTGTCTTGCCTACATTATGCATATGCTGTGGTACTTTTTCAACAGTAGAGGGCAGTGTGTGACAGCCTTCTACAGACTGTTACCCCTGGGACTGCAGGCGCAGGTACACGCTCCATTGTTTTGCTCAAAATCATAGAGAATTCAGCAAAGGAAGACTGTCTCCCTGTCACATCATTTCTTTACTGTATTTCAGGATCTTATAACTGTTATATGGGTGGTGCTATATGTGTGTGTGTGTGTGTGTGTGTGTGTTTGCGTGTATACCTCCTTGTAGGCCTCAGTCAGGAAGCCCCACTTGTTGGGCCAGACTTTAGTCGAATCCTTCTCAACTTTTACATGTGCTTTCCTACACACACACACACACACACACACACACAGTATGTTTAAGTATCATCTCATATGTGACATCCCATCCTGCTTCATAGAGCACTGAAAGGGAAATGAAACAGGTGTTTCCACCACTTGCAGTTTGCTTTTCTACCACTGACTCCAAACAGACCACAAAAACCTTCTTATCATCTAACCTTCATTTAAATGCATAGAAAGCTGAAGGTCCAATTCCAACTTGAATGCTAAGAAAGTAACAAATGGCTTTTCTCAGCTAAGACGAGGCAGTCTTCAAATTTGTGGAGAATATGAACAGAAAACCTCAATATCAGCAAAACCTGCATCAAGCCGGCTGATCTGTTTCCTACGGCAGTATATTGCTGCAACCATGACGAAAAAATATTTGCATTTTCTCATTATAACAAGAAACTGTTCCCAAACTAAAGAGACCCCGTACACATTGTAACAAGATATCTTTTATGTTGTAATGACATATTTTTCTCGTTAGTACTACAAATCATATAATTACATTTTTGTATTTTCTTGTTGTAGCATATCAATTTATCTTTAAAGTCTCTGGTTACTACACAAAATCAACTTATCTCATTAAAACAAGTAATGCTTCTCATTATAATGACGTACCAAATCTCATTAAAACAAGGAAGTTTTCTCGTTCTAACATGATAATTTAGTATGGCAAGCTTTATTTATAATATAGCACATTTCATACCCTGGGGAAAACACAATGTACTTTACATGAAGATTAAGAAGAAAAGAAAGGGAGCAAGAAGAGGCGGGAAGAGAGAGTGAAACATAATAAGAATAATAATGATGATGATGATGATAACAATACTAACAGTAATAACAATAATAGTAATAATTCACACCAAGCATACAGGAAGACCCACATATAGGTTTTCCACTCACAAAGGGTGTATTGCACATCTTATATGTTTTAACCCAATAAAAAGATCAGAACTTCTTCAGAACTTTTGTAATTTTTAACATCCAGTCAACATGATAATCCCCCCACCAATGCTAAAGAAGAACATATTTCCAAATCCTTTTCATCAAGAGGGATTGAAATAAAACACAACACTGAAACACAGCACTGAAAAAAGTAGCAGTTAGCAGGTTTACCAGATTTCATCTTGATGCACAAAGTTGATGGGTTCAGATGTTCGCTGTGAATCCGCCATCTGTCCTGACCAGTGTGTGTGAGAGAGAGAGAGTGTGTGTGCATGTGTGTGTGTGGTTTCTTTCTCTCTGTCCGGCTAATGTTTCACCAGTGTGTAAGTCACACTGACAGACCTGTTTACTGTCGTCATGGAGACGGAGTTCCCTGACACATATAACTCTTCTCTGTGTCCTGTGTGTGTAACCGTGGCGACGGAGGGATGGAACCACTGGAGGGTCGCTGGGAGCTCAGCCATGTCTGTGTCTTCAGTCACACTAGTGGCATCCACTGCTTTGGTCCAGACTGAATTACCTCAACAGCTATTAGATGGATTGCATCATTGGATGAAATTTGGTACAGTAATTGATGGTCCCCAGAGGATGAATACCAATGACTTCTGTGATCCCCTGACTTCATCTAGTGTCATCGTCAAAATAAACTTTACCAATTCTTTACAAATACGTGCAAAACTAATTACATTCCAGTCACTGTACTTTGTGTTGCTTTGTAGTGCTAATTGGCAAATTTTAGTATGCCATCATGCTAAACTAAGATGGAGAACATGGTTAAATGATCTGATAAACATCAGCATGTTAGCATTGTCACTGTGAGCATGTTAGCATGCTGACATTGTCATTTAGCTATAGCCTTACAGAGGTGCTAGAATGACCTCTATGGTCGTCCTGACTACAGCTCTGTACTTAAAACACAGACACGAGATTGAATATAGATCACGTATCCAGTGTTTGAATATTCACCCATGTTTTCCTCAGGTGGGTGCCAAATCAAACCGACGTTGTTGACACAGAAAGGCTGCCTCTCCATTTTTCTCTGTAGAACGTCATGCTTGTCTTCAATATAATTAATACAGAAGCAGTGATTAATCCAGCTGCAGTGAAGCATGTCCACTTCCCGACCGTGCTGTTGTACTGCATCGTAAAATATTTGTTAAATATATAATAATAATACACTTGCGCCTGCTCTCTGGAGTACATGGCACCCCAGAAGTCAGCATACATGAAGTATTCATTTCCATCAGCAGCACAATCTGACAGGTAAAGGAGAAGGCACAAATTGTACTCTCTTTTTTAATACTAAATATGATATTTTTTTAATGTGCAGACAGTAGGTCCATTAGTATTTAATACATGGTTTGTTTACATCCAAGAACTTTGCTTCAGTAGTACAAAAATCAAAGTGTGACTAGAGTTTTTCCTCATTTCCTGAAATCCTTGCAGTTTTCAGATAAGAAGACATTGGCTATTTCTATTTCAAAGAAATTTTTAGCCACGCAAGCAGCATGGCAATGTCCTGTGTCGGTCAGACTGAAATATCTCAGCAACAACTACTGAATGGATTGCCATGAAATCTTATACAGACATTCATGATCAAGAAAATGGTAAACATCATACCTGGCTGCTAAACATCAGCATGTGTTAGCATTGCTAACATTATGCTGATATTAGCATTTGTGCCTAAGTACAGCCCAGCATGGCTGTAGACTTCTGTTTTAAATAAAAAATATATATCTTTAACTGTGGTCCAAACATATTAAAAGATAGATTAATCTTTAATGGAGACCTTAATATTCATATTAACAAAAAGAATGACTCCAAAGCTGTGGAGCTTGTGAATTTACTGGACAGCTTTGATCTTAACCAACATGTAAATGAAGCCACTCATCAGCATGGTAACATTCTAGACTTGTTAATACCAACAAGGTTAAACAATGACATTGTTTCAGTATCAGAATTATCTATTTCTGACCATCACTGTGTGCTTTTTGATGGCAACCTAATCTTAACCAAGACTAAAAGGGAATTTTTGGTTCAAAAGACATTCCTAGATGGCAAGGCTGAAGCAAAGTTAATATTATGAGGTATTTGAGCCATACAGCTATGACTGCTCTTTAAATGATGTGGTTGGAAATTTCAACACCTTGTCATCTGCTTTAAATACTGCTGCTCCACTAAGGTTCGCACACCCCTCCGCAGTTCTCTGCATCAAACAGTGAAGAACTTGCATTGTTCTTCAATAAAAAATAACTTCAATTAGAGCCAGTATTGCTGCTGAAACACAGATGATCTCAGCAAACACTGACAAAGATGTAATCATGGGGCCTTACATTAACTGAGCTTTGCAAGACTGTCACTGAGTGTAACTCTCCACCTCATGTACTGACCCTACCCACAGCATTTTTAAGCTGTGTTTCAACTCATGTCTTGAAGATTATAAATAAAAATTATTAAACTGACATCATTAGAGTCTTAGAGCACCATGTATGTTTCCATAGCTATATACTTGGATGACATGAGAGCAACTATGTTTCCATGCTCTCTCTGCTGAACCAAATGATGCTGTGGCTATAAACTCCATGATTACCTGTTTTTTGGCAATAAATAAATGGATGAGCAATAATATCTTAAAGTTAAATGACGACAAAACTGAAATCCTACTAGTCGGCAAAAAGAGAAATGCTGCTTAATAATCTGGGGAAACTGACTCCCTGGGTTAAATCTGAGGTTACAAGTCTTGGCGTTATCTTAGAATCAGATCTAAGCTTCAAGTCCCACATTAACAAGGTGACCGAAACATAATTTTTCCACCTTAGAAACATAGCTAAAGTACGACCATTTATAAATCAAAAAGATGCTAAAAATGGATTCATGCCTTTATTTCAAGCCGACTCGATTACTGTAATGCACTTTTTACTGGCCTGCCGAAAAAACCACGGATAGACTTCGGTTCATTCAAAACTCTGCAGCTCGGCTATTAACCAGAACCAGGAGGAGAGAGCACATTCACGTCCAGTTTTAGCTGCTCTGCACAGGCTTCCTGTAACACATTTAGAATTGATTTTAAGGTCCTCCTCCTTATATACAAATCCCTTAATGAGCTAGGACCAAACTTGCTACATTGCTAACTCCCTTGTGCACTACTTCAAGAACACTGCAACCATCTGCTGCTGGTTTATTGGAGGTTCCCAGCAACAGCTGAAAGAAAATCAGGGATGCAGCCTTTGTCAATTACACCCCAAAGCTATAGAACACACTACTTGTAGATATCAAGGAAGCCAGCTCGCTAAATATTTTAAAAAGAAAGCTAAAAACTTATCTCTTTACTTTAGCCTTTAACTAGATATGACTTTCCTGATATAGGCACGGAACTCTTTTGCTCTTTGCTTCACATTTATGCACTGCTGCACTTCTTTTAAAATGCTGTATTTTACTAGATTTTATGCATTTTATGTATTCTACTTTGTAACTATATTTTGTACTATTATTATTTAGAGGGTTTTATTTCCCCTCTTATGTTTTGCATTCCATACAATAAGTATGAGTATGGCATTCTATCATTCTATGTCTATTTTGTATGTGAAGATGCATGTATTCTATTCTCATCTTATTTTTACTTTATTTTACATTAACTATGGCATTCTATCCCTATTTTTATATTAATTCTGTTATTTTTATGTGAAGCACTCTGTGCATGTATTTTCTTTGTTGTAAAGCACTTTGAGCTGCATGTCTTGTATAACCTGTCTAGTTTTCTGGGAATAAAAGGATTTAAGAGTTATTCATGAGGTACTACGTGATGGTTGAGACATGGTACTAAAACTTAAATGATTCAAAATGGCTTCCAAATATCTGTCCACAGTGGTGGACTTCATGCATGAAAGGGCTAAAGTGGAGGTCAACATCAACTCATAGAAAAGACAACAAAGAAAAAGGAAGAGAGACTGATATAAGTCAGTCCAAGAAATGTGGGTACATAATCAATACAACATCTTGGAACATCAACGTTGGAGTATCGATAAAAATAAAATGCAACTGAAACCTTCCCCACATTAATGCATAAAACAAACATTAATGCCATAGTTCCGTCATGTTTCCACATCGTTTTCCATCGTTTGAGGTTTGACTGCCGTTCTTTTAATTACGTCATCTCGCACATGGGAGACGTTTGCCCTCTGGGCTTTCTGCCAGAAAGCCTTACTACTTAGTTAGGTTTATGCACCAAAACTACTTGGTTAGGTTTGGGAAAAAAGAAAACCCTGAAGGCAAACTTCTCTCATGTGCTGTCATCTCATTGTATCCTCTTCTTCTGCAATGGTTTAACGGCACCCGACTGGAGAATTAGCGTCACTAACTGTATCTCAATGCGCTCAACTCCTTACATTTATATTAGTTGATGGAAACAAACATTAGTTCGTATTTTCTATTGCAGATTTTTTGGAAATTCTGTTTGCGCTACATTTGGCTTGAAACTTGGCATCTGAGAGTTGTTAAGTCTCCACTCTGAGCGTCAGCTTTTAAAGCCAAATTAGAGTTTAAGAGATGAAACAGGGATCGAAACCTCAAACCATACACAGTCGCTGAACCTGAATCTGACTGCACCAGGTCACCAGGTGGTTAATCTCACCTGTAGGTGGAATCATCTCCATCAGAGATGAGCCCAATGTCATCCACAAACTTCAGGAGCTTGACGGACTGGTGACGGGAAGGTTTAATATGTTCAATGTGAACATTATTATAATAAGTTAATGAAAATATAACTCCAAAATGCACTATCTGAGACCAATTTGGTGTATCTGAATGCAATTAAACACTAAGTCAAAACATCAGGCAGGCAGTGAATCCTGGTCTCCAGGGTGAAATTCTTGTGCTTTGTGTTTCCACCCAGTATGGTTGATCATTTATGGTACAAGACATGTCGTGACAAAGCTTCACACATTCTCCTCTCTGAGCACAATCATCTTTCATACACTAAGATATCGTGGCCTGTCAGCTGTAACGTACGAGCATGAGTCTGTGACCTCACGAATAGTTTGGAAACCAGTCGTGGTCCAGCAGGCAACTTACACAAGTGTGATGTGGAAACTTGAAACCTTCAGTGCACATACACTGAGAATGGAATTTTTGAATAAAGTAGGAGACATCTTGTGTCCAGCAGTTAAACTCTTGAAACAAAACAATATTTGCATATTCATAGATTGTGGATTTTTCAATGAGGGAGATGGAGTAGATGTAATTTTTAATAGGTAATTGAACTTTTTGTGGACAAGCCATATCAGACAAATGATTGTTTAAGTATATTTATTTTAAAATATTTTTATGTATCTAAAAACATGTTTGGAGGGGATCTCAGTCCACATCACGCTCCAAAACAAGGAAACTTAATTACAGCTGGGTCTGCGTAGGTATAGCCCATGTTGGGCTTAGTGTGTGTTTGTTTGTCTGTGTTGTGTGTAGAGCTGACACGATAAGTCAATAAACAGATATTAGTGACAACTATTTTGATAATTGATTGATGCATGACTGATGAATTTTTTAAGTAATTTCTAAAGCAAAAATACCAAAAAGGAGCTGGTTGTGGGTTCTCAACTATGGTCATTTTCTGGTTTTCTTTGGTTTCTTCTTCCATCAGGACTTGTTTACTGGATTCCTGCTCTGAACAGGAACCTCCTGGTTTTAGGGTCCTCAGAGTCTCAATGTTAAGCCCCAAATCCGGAAGTAGTGTGTCCTGCCTGAAGAGAGACCAGAGTTTATGTGCCGTCAAAGACCTGCAGTTAATGTAACTGTGACGGGACATACACTCTGGTCTCCTGGGACAGGGTTGCTCTACAGGGCAGCACGGTGGCTCAGTGGTTAGAGCTGAAACCGCATAGCAGAAAGCACTGGTGTGCGGTTCCTCCAGATCCGGGTTCTCTCTATGTGGAGTTTGCATGTTCTCCCCGTGTCTGTGTGGGTTTTCTCCAGGTGCTCTCACACTCCAAAGACGTGCAGGATGCTGTAAATTGTCCATTAGTGTGAATGGTTATACATCGCAGGGTAGACTCCTGCAATCCAGTCCAGAGTAACTCTGGACTGGATTGCGTTATATTAGTGAGACACAAGGTGGCACTCTAATCAAAGACATCAGTTCTTGTTGGTAAGCATGTCCACATCAGGGGTCAGTCTTTCCTGTGGCTCTGATCAGTCTTGGCTCGTAGAAAAAGACAAAATGAAGGTTTTTGTGTATTGCTAAAAACTAAATTCTGACTTCTCAGTGTCATGACCTGGCTCTTAGGCCATGACAAAGGAAGAGAGATCAAACAACCCTATTTTTTTTTACAAAAATTGCAACAAAATATATTAACTCAGTGTATGAAATGGTCAGTAGTGTTGGTCAAAACACAAGCAGCAGCCCAGGGCGAGACCAAAACCTACAGGCCATGGCAGAGCCAGATGGCCTTCACATCAGTATCAACTAAATGTTAGAACTACTGTATATTAAATAATAATCTCCAGCTTCTCCATCCTACGCATCACTACCGTCTTATGGTCCCCTGTTCAGCTCTTCTCAACAACCTAACCACACAGAATTCACTCACTCTTATGTTGTTAATTTATTTAATATATATTATTTCGACACATTAAAATTTTGTTTTCTCTGATAATTTCATTCAAATTAATAATCTAGGTTTATGGCACCTGGCTGAAAATACAACACCTAGATTGCAACATACTGTACAACACTGGCAAAATGACATGAAAAAGAAAAGTTGAATTTGTGTGTACAGTGCATACATACCCTCTTTCTTTATTTTCCGTTGTTCCCAAACCTATTTTATAATTAACCTGTTTCTGTACCTCCATGCCAACATTTCATGGCTGCTTTACTGTAAAATGAAATGTTTATTTGATATGTATGTATATACATATAGCGGATGGGACATGAGCCAAAGATGGTTTCTGTCATTTTAATTAGTTCTTATCACGCTGATCTGTGTTCAAGTGTTCAGTTGCGGAGGTGTCGCTGTGTTTATTGGTGCTTTAGAACGTAATCGCCATGAAACAATCAGTTACATACACAGTTGTTCACTCTCTAGCTTTCTCTCTCTCGCCCGTTGAGGTGGGGAGAACGGGCCATTTTCAAATTGTGTGTTTACAAACAGCAAGTGACAAATCCTACATATTCTGTCTTTTTAACGTTATTAAAATCATAATATTTTAGTAGTAGCAAAATTTTAAATAATAGTGTTGTTAAGTTATGTGGTCTAATCACTGGCACATTTGTTCAAATTACTCCCATACTTTTCAAAATAAAATTAAAAAAAAGTTAAAATACTATTTTTAAATGTAATTGTTTTTCCAAAACTGTAGAGATAATGTATAGTGTTCTTAAACATTTCCAGGCCGGGAAGATGAATATGACATTTTCAGAATTTTTCCAGTATATCCCTGACTGTGGGAACTATGATTTTCCACCTTTGATATCTGTGCAAATGTCCAGATTGTCACGGATCACCACAAATTGCACCCTGTATTACATTATTACTCTCATGACAAAGAGGCTCTCCCCCTGAAGACCCTGTTTTGTTATCAGGCACATGGCTTTACGTCAGTGTACTTGGTACTTTGACCTCTTCCACTGTTTGTTATAGGGTTTGAATCACGCATTGCACAGTTCGGACCGAGGCTGAATGACACTCTTTTGTCTGTTTTGTACCTGCTGCTGTCGTCACTCCAGTAACTTTGACGCAGCGCATCAGAGTTTACTAAAGCCCTGAAGTATGTCGAAGGCTTTGCATCACTTTCTCTCAGAAATTTAATTCAGATTCTTTTTCTGTCGTTCGTGCTTGATTCTCAGTAAGGAGTAATGTTTTCAGTAATGTTCTTTGATTTTGTGTCCGACTCTGCACTGACGCATTTCTATTTAGCTGTGAAGCACAGTTCTTGAAACATAAATGGTAAATGGACTGTATTGTATGGCGCCTTTCTAGTCTTCCGACCACTCAAAGCGCTTAACACTAGGCTACATGTCACATTCACCCCATTCACACATTCATACACTTATGGCAGGTGCCAACTGCTCATCAGAAAGAAACGAATCATTCACACATACTCACACATAGAAGGAACAGCTTCCGGGAGCAATTTGGGGTTCAGTATCTTGCCGAAGGACACACATGCACATGGGGCTCTAGGCTGTGGCTTAGAGATACGATACACTCTAAAGCTGAAACAATTAGCCAATTGGCATTTTTAAGCAAGAATGCCCAAAAAAACACTGATTCCAGCTTCTCAAATAAGAATCTTTGCAGTTTCCTTGAGGGGATCATCATCTTTGTTACTAGTAAAAAAACAAAAAACACACAATGTCATACCTGACATTCTTCATTCAGTAGCTGTAAAACTGTAAAGATTCATACAAGGATTGAAATATGTAGATCTTTACTGTTTAAAAGTAGGTGTTCAAATAGTGGACCTTTTTCATTTTGGTCCAAAGCCCCTGTTCATTTTCTGCTGTAGTTCATACATTCACCCTGCTTTCTGCTGTGTTGCATTATGTCAAGGGATTTTATTAAATTATGGCCACCTGTGTTTTCAGTCTGTACTTCATATGCCCATCCTGTGTTATCTGTTCCTTCTCTCTTTACAGATGTAACTGGTCAAACACTTTCTTCCCCCAACCATAAACCAGTCATATAAGATTATCTCTAGACATGATATAGATTGTGTACTGTATATAGTCAGTTAATGAGTTGTTAGCGGCCATGTAAGGTTGTACTCAGCGTTGCTTTGAGCTAAATGCTAACATTAGCATGCTAAAATGCTGAGGTTTAATAGAATTCAACAATACGATAGGTCAATGTTACGTCCATCTGTTTGAATGATTTCTCCTTCAATTCTGAGGAATAAAGTTTTTTTGTTCTATTCTTTTCTATTGCCCTGCGTCCACGTCACGTGACTGCCAAGTTTCTTTTGTGAAAACCAAAATGGTGGACATTTCTTTAATTATTTCCGTGGAAAATGCAGTATTTTAAGATTCTGCATGAAAATTCGTTTTGATAACCATTCTAGCGAGAAATGTGCATTTTATTCTCATAATCTTCTTTCAGTGAATGTTTTGTTAAGCTGGGCTCAGACTACAGGCTTTCAGGCCGATTTATCCCCGATTCACCCCTCCCGACAATCGGCGGAGAAATCTGGCTGGGACCTTGGTTGGTTCCGACGTTCGGCCAAGATTATCCGGTATTGTGAGGGGTTTACAGATCCAATCTTAAACCTCCCGAACTGCTCGCAGACTTATCGGGGCTACCCCGATAACATCAAACATGTTTGATATTTAGGATTTAAAATCTGGATGATTATTACGTCAGTACGAGTGGGACCACAATAGCCAATGAGAGTCTACAAGGAGACCGAAGCGTTACAAGCCTGAAGCAGCTGACGGTGTTGCCAAGCAATGATAAACATTCTAGTCCTAACGTCTAACGTTAGCTAGCATACTACTGTTGACAGATATTAAAACTGAAATCTCACCTCCAGTTCTCGCTGAAGAATAGACAACCCATGTTGACTGCGTCTCATTTTCTCATCCAGACTCGTGCCTCCTGCTTTCGTTTCTTCTCACTGCAAAGCATTACTACAGCAATTTGAGATCATGTAAGATCACGCAAGGTGGGGTATTGCTCCCTCTGGCATGATAATCTTAATAATATCCTTTAGTATGTGATGCGCCATTATTTTCAAATCTTGTAGTGTGAGCATGTTTGAGATTAGGAAGAAAAACATCTGTGAAGTTTCTCCTGATGTGCGTGATGCAGCCCGATTTCAAAATTGGTTAGGATTTTAAAACTCCATAATCTCTAAAGCTGACTCATTTTGGTCACAAGTTCCACTAAAAAAGAAAAAACAAACAAACAAAAAGTTTCATTTTATATATTGGAGCTAAACCAGATACATCGTTGGAAAGGTCGCGACCTCGAGAGTAAGATGTGTCAGTATGAAGATTCTTCATGGCTCCTGCTTTGCGATACTGACCTTTGAACTTTGACCTTGGTGCATGTTTGAAGGCTTATAATCCAGCAACACAAGAGGCTACAGACAAGGGACCAACTGCTATAGAGAGCTCTTGACTTCAGCTATCATGTGAGCATAGTCAACAACTTGGGGGTGTCGTCAGATAAGATAAATTCCATTGATCCCAAACCTGGGAAATTTGCTTGTTACATCAGCTCAAGGAAAGAAAAAGGCTGATAGTGTTGGAATTCAGGTAGAGCAGGTTTGGTTATTAGCATATATATATATATATATGTGTGTGTGTGTGTATTTGACGACCTGGGAATGAGAACGGGTTGAAATGTCAGGGGATCACCAAAGTGATTACAGGTCATCCTGATGGGGGCATGAAAGTTTGTACAAATGTCATGGCAATCCATCTAATAGTTATTCAGATATTCCAGTCTGGACCAAAGTGGTGGATATAGTATTTATATGATTAGCATACTAGCTAAACTTCATGTCGTAACCAGAAAGTAGATTGAAGTTCTTGCCAGTACTACTACCTCAACGTTCATCGCTTCATAGTCTTCTCCTCCTGCACCCAGCTTCATGCATCCCTGAACACATGCATTCAATTTTTTAACACGTGTATGGTGACATCATGTGTAGCAAATTATTTATTTAAATGGTGTAAGTGCCACAGAATAATGTGTGAATGTTGACAAAACTTTAAAAATCCTAACAATTTGTTTTGTTTTAAATTAGAAGAAAATTACAACTAAATTTTAAAAAAGCAGCACTTGCCCCTCCCTCATTACCACCACTGAGGTGCCCTTGAGCAAGGCCCTTAACCCCAACTGCTCCAGTGGAGCTGCTCTGTGGCCAGCAGATAAGACTGTGGTTGTACTGGGCAGCTTCCAGGTGTGAATGTGTGTAAGTGTGTGAATGTGATCAGGCCGTTCCTGCAAAAGAGAGGCTTCCTCCTAAATAAAGGTTTAAAAAAAAAAGAATTCATCAACAACAGTTGAACAGTTGCACAGGCTTGCCCGCGGTGCAAATTACATCAATAAAGTGCGTTGTTTGGTCGCGAAAAAATCGAAAGCACGGGAACAATAATTCAAACACACCCTTCCAAGCACTGTGTGTGTTTAGGAAGTAAAGATGAACGCACCGTTATTATGGTATGCCAGAGTTACAGAACAACCCATGGAAGTCACATGGTTTGTTTGACCTGCTGTCCATGTTGTTGAAATAAAACTGAACATCATGAAACATCACAACTTTTTGTCATTTTATTTGGGAGATTTTTGCAAGAAACCACTGCCTGCCAAAAACCCACAGCACTCGATATCAGACAGTCAGCTGCAGCAGAGGTTGACATTAACCAGCAGTAACTAAGCAGTTTTGGAAAGGCAGCGAGGTTCCTTGCAGCACGGATTAAAAACTCACAGCTCTGCTGGGCTGGGCACAAACACACTGGAACAATTTAGAAGCAATTTATAAGAAAACTAACTTGTTTATGTTGACCTAACGTTAGCAGATGTGTTTTCTTGTTGGAAATGTGATTGCGACTTGTTGTTGTATGTGAGTTTTGGCAGGCAGGTTGTTCTTTTAAATGAGCATGCGAGTTAGTTAACTGGCTAACTCGAGCAGAGCAGACACTAAAGTTAATGAGTGTTTTCTGTGTCACATTTTGTAAACAAATCTACCTGATCAGACTTTTACTGAGCGCAGTTTGAGAAATTCGTCTGCCAACATTGCACCTCACCTTAGCCGATCCAAACTATGCAACCTCCTCTTTAAAACAAGCACAGTGCCTTGATAGCCGTCTGTCAACTCTCAATGAAAAGTCACTGTTGCTAAACAAGTTCGGGTTTTCCCAGAGTAGCTATAGAGCTACAAGATCTTGAAGACTGAAATATACAGCATTTGCTTTGTTCATAGAAAAATGCATCCAAATCACTGACATGTTGTAATTTTGCTCAGTCTCCCCTTGTGGCAGAACACGTGGCATCAGTTTAGCAATGTAAGATACAAATAATAATGATGATGAAGGGAACTGGAGTAGGGTGCCTGAATATGTTGATGTGTCATATCACTTCACCAGAACCACACCAGCTGCAAACCTACAAAACAACAACCAACAGACTGGAGATAGCATCTCTCCCTGTGCCAGTTTAACACAAAACCCTGGCTTATGTTTGATACTGTTATGCAGTGGAAGTTTCCAATATATAAGCTTATGTTACACATTTATACAGAACAGACCCATATCAGAGGATGTCGTAATCGCTTAGAAACATTTTGTCATACGACGCCTGCTCTCATACAGAACCAGGTAATTTGATGGTGACAGAACACATTCATGTGTTTCTGATTATGGAAAGAGAAAATGCAACGTTTTTCACCACATTGTAACATTTCATTGTGTTAATGATCTTCTCATCCATTTCTCATTCATTTTTGATTTCACAAATATAATGACTTTAGATTAAAAAGACTGAATATGAAATATGAAGCTATATACGTTACAGTGGCAGTTGAGGAAAATCAAGTGGAAAACACACACACACACACACACACACACACACAGCTCACAAAATAACATTATCAGTTGTTGTTGAGCAAGTTGCTATTGATGTTGTTGCTGAGAAGTTGTTCAGTCAGCTTTGCTCTATCAGTGTTTTTGTCCCAGAAAGCTTGTAAAAAAAAAACACACACACACACACACACACACACACACACACAGAAGCTGGAAGGCAGGGGCAGTTTTAGTGATTTGTAGGCCAATTTTTTCACTGTTGGCAGAAAATGAATAAAATAAAGCATGGTTGTTTTGGGAGCAGTGAGAGCAGAGAGCATAGCTTATTGCAAGTTTTATTGATCACCGAGATAGCACTGACTTGGAATGAAGTTGGTTTGATGTAAAAAATAAATTAGCTTCGATGTAGTAAGCTACTTTTGCCATGTTGCTGTACCTTAGCTTGCTACATTTCTCTGAGGGCAGCTATATAATCTTTGTGTGTGTGTGTGGTAGCTCCCTCCATCCCAGCATATTTTTAAAATGCAGCAGAGAGGACTGCATATGACTACCACTGTAGGGGGCGTGGCCTACGTAGTGTGTGATGAGGGAGGTAAGGAGACACCGACCAGACGGACCGACAGTGTGACAGACTGACCAGTACCAACGGGTGCTGCGCACTAGACAGACCCAGGAGGAGAGCCACTCTCGTACATAAGAGGCTTTTATTTCCCTGTTGGTGGATGTTTGTTTAAATATCACAACACAAATGTCCATGCTCCAGTGGTGGAAAGTAACTAAGTACATTTACTCAAGAACTGTACTTAAGTACAAATTTGATACTTTACTTGAGTCTTCACACCATAAAATACATATGAAGAGTTTATAAATATGTTTTGTTATAAATTAAACTACCCAACAGTTTATACAGGTACAGCTGACACAATTAGTGGATTAATCGATTGACATACAATTATTTGGCAACTATTTTCATTTTAGTAATTTTTCATGCAAAAACATTTCATGGGTCCAGCTTCACAAACGTGAACATATGAAATTATTATTTGTAATTTTTACAAACCAAACAATCAGTCGATTAATGGAGAAAATAATCAGCAGATGAATCCATAATGAACATAATCATTAGTCTGATCCAAAATTGTTCAAAATTAGCTCCAACAGTACTACAACAGTAGAATCCTGCTTTTACATGAATGCATGAGTAATAATAATCTAATGATATAATATATAATAGTATGAAAGTCACAGGGGACATTTTTCTGCAGTATTTTTACTTTTAATACTTTCATTAATTTAATTCATTTTCACTGCCTGCCTCACAAACCCCGCTGTGTCAAATTCAGCGAATATCTCCTCACGGTCCGCTAGCTGTCCTCATTCTGTGTGTGCGCTGAAAAAAAATGTGTTGTTTGTACGCAGCCCCAGCTCTGTAAATGGGAAATAAAAAAGTGGCTCGGACCGAGCCAAACAACACTATTCCAGCCATGATTTGTGTGTCAGGTAACGTTAAATGACTTGCCCACGGACATTCAGCTTACTTTCTAATTTGCCAAAATATGCTGTTGTTGTGATGTTAGCTATAGTAGCAGGAGAGTTGTGAGTATCGCTGTCTGGAGCTGCTGTGCTGGCTCTGGGAAACCGTCTCGTCCTCTCTGGCTGTTAGCTTCGCAGCAGCAACTGTAGCGACAGTTTGCTAACACACAACCTAGCTAACGTTAGTTACATTACTTGCTGTGTCGTTGTTCGCTCTATATCAGGGTATTTGTCATGGTATTGGATTTCTCCATAATTGCATACTCCACCTGCTGCACGCACACACACACACACACGCACACACGCACACACACACACACACACGCATTCCCATGGCTGATCTTTGACCACACGAGGGTGAGCCCCCGTCAGTCAACCAATAAGCAGGAGGCCAGTCAAGGCGCTGCCCACGTCACACACCAGCCTGACGATGTCGAACCATGAACTTACATCACTGAGTAATGTGGGTCAAAGTTCAACAGCAGTTGCTGCATGAGGACAAGAGGTTTCCACACCAATAGGACAAAGAGAGATGGAAAGAAAGAATAGTTTTTCAGTCAGGGATCTTGTTATCTGAGCTGAAAGAAGATTAACAATTAAAAAGAATAAAAAAATTAAGACAAATAAAGAGAATTTAGCTGATTCAGAGGGAAAGGTGTGAAAAAAAAACATGCAAATGCACCTTTCTTTGACACCTGTGAACATAATGCAGAGGTCTGAACACATCACACCTGTTAATTTCAGTGTTTTTAATGTTTGTATTTTTATTTATTTATCCAGGTTGCATCGAAGTTAGTGCTTTGAAACCAAAAAAAAAGGATGCACGATTTGAGTGAGAGAACATGAATCAAAATTAATTCACAATTAATTCAACTGGCAAAACGAACTGTACATACACCCAGACATCATTGCCCTGGCTTTTCCCTTTCAGGAATGAGTGTGTTACAGAGAGAGATAGTGCCAGCAGTGGTGAGGACAAAGTTGTCTGTCTCTCTTTGGGATCTAAGCCAACTGCCAGCTATCAGTGTTCAGCCTGGGTCAGAGGGAACCGGTTACGTGAAGGCAACGTTACGTCCTGCTGCTGATTAATGATTCACTGGCGGCCTGTAACACAGTGTTTTTCAGATCTGCAGGGAACAACAGGTTCATGCAAATAACCCAGAGGCCGAGCCTCCCTCCCACCCCTCCTCCTCCTTCCCTCTCTCCGCATGTGGGACATCCCAGTGTATAAAAAGAACAAACCCTCTCCAAAGCAGATACAACTGACCAAGAAGGAGAAACAGTCCTCAACTCTCCTGAAAACAGCCAACAGAGACACCTCAACTGATGAGGCCAAGCTAAAGGCTCTGCGCTCAAAACAAGCTACTGAAGGTAACCTGATGCTCTTTCTTTTCAGTGCGATGTGTGTGTGTAGTGTTAGGAGAGATATTAAGGTCATGTGCAGAGTGAGAGGGGATCTGCACAGGGATGCTGTTGCATCACCCAGACTCTGTCTGACCTGGAGGTTGCAGCAGTTAGTTGAAATTTGATGTAATGTTTCTTATGCAAAAAGCTAGAAATGAGACAAAATCTAAAATAATCTCAAAAAAGGACTGGAGATGATGAGAAGATGGAAAATGACGTTCCCTTAAGGATATATTTAAAAACTGAATACTTTATTATACTTTTTGGAAAATATTTATGTGCTAAGCTGATTTTATCTCCTTTCTTTTACCTTTTCTCTCTTTTTTCATTTCTTTACCTTCCTCTCCTCTTTCCCTTTTCTCCTCCTCTCCTTTTTACTTTTCTCCGATTTGTTCTCTCTTCTCCTTCCACTACTTTCCGATCACCCTTTTTTCTTTTCTCCTTTCTTTGCATCTCCTCTTCTATCCTTGCTCTCCTTTATTACCCTCTTCCCCCACTCCTTTACCCCTAATCTCCTTTCTTTTCCTTACCCTCTTGCTAACTTTTCTCCTCACCCATATTATGCTATTCTCGTGTCCCCTCGTCTTCCTTCTCACCCTCTTTTTTAACCTTTCCTCTCGTTATTCTTACCCCCCCTTTCATTTCTTTTCCACTCTCACCTAAATCTTTTCTCCAAACTCATCCAATTCTAGACTTCCTCTTGCCTTTTCTTTCTCTATCTATCTCTCCAGACTCCGCCATGCCTCCTCAGCTTCAGTCCCAGAACCAGAGCGGTCCCAGGATCCTGCAGGGCGATCTCAGCGCGCTCAGTCCGGCCGTCAAGGAGTTTGTGGATGCCAATGTGAGTCTGTGCCAGCCTGACTTCCTCCACATCTGCGATGGCTCAGACGAGGAGAACCGCGCCATCCTGACCCAGCTGGAGGAGCAGGGGATGATCAAGAAGCTCAACAAATTTGAGAACTGGTAGGTTGGATGGGTATTAAGGTGATTTTAGATCATCATAGTTTCTGGAGTGTAGCAGACATTTACTGAAATTTCAGGGGTCTTTTTGGTGGGGTTAAAAGGACAGTTCACCCCAAAATGAAAATACATATTTTCCCTCTTACCTGTAGTGCTATTTATGACAAGAGGCAGAGCTGGAGGTAGCAGAGCTTAAGATGTTGAGGTTCTCTTGGGGAGTGACGAGGACGGACAGGATCAGGAACGAGGACATCAGAGGGACAGCTCATTTTAGATGTTTCGGAGATAAAGTCAGAGAGGCCAGATTGAGGTGGTTTGGACATGTTCAGAGGACAGACTGTGAATATATTGGTAGAAGGATGCTGAGGTTGGAGCTGCCAGGCAGGATTTCTAGAGGAAGACCAAAGAGGAGATTTGAAATGGTCTACATTCTCACAAACCAGGAAGTCCAGCTCGTTCAGTCAGATCACACCTGTTTACCAGCTGCTGTCAAACAGACATGCTTGAACAGCATTGCTTCAGGTGTAAGGCTAACATACTACTTTTGTTTCTCCATCCGTCAAACATTGTGCAAAAGCTTCTCAGACATGAACTACAAAAAAAAAAAAGAAATTCTAAAATGTGACAAAATTTATATCGAAACTAAGGCCTAATGTCTTCTTACTCCTTCCTCCATCTCCTTTCTGCCTCTTCCCTTCCATCTTTTTCCTGCCTCCCTCCCTCCTGTTCCTCTTTCACTTCCTACCTCCATTCCCTCCTTCCTCCTCTTCCTCCTCCTGCAGTTGGTTGGCCAGGACTGACCCAAGAGACGTGGCTCGTGTGGAGAGTAAAACTGTTATTGTGACCCGGGACCAGAGAGACACGGTGCCCACACCGCTGGGGGGCGGAGTCAGCCAGCTGGGTTGCTGGATGTCAGTGGAAGAGTTCGACAAAGCCATGGCTCAGCGGTTCCCCGGCTGCATGAAAGGTACCAGGGAGAATGATGTTTGTTACTTTAGCCTTCAATTTTAACCAGACAGGGTGAACAAATTAAAACATGTGGAAGCTAAAAAATCAAGCTTGGAGTCTTTCTTAGCAATAATCAGTTATTATATAGCATTATAATATTAAACTTATTGGGCAGCTAGACAGGTAATCTAACACTATGACCATTGTTTTTACTATTGGTGTACAATGTATGTGCAGTACAATATGGATTTTACATCAAAACAGCTCCAGGTATAAGATTAGGACAAGATAATTCACCATTCAAATACTGTTGATTTCATGCTTTTCTCTTTTTCACTGACCCAACAGTTTTCTGATGCTTAGATATCTGAGAACATTTTAACACAACTTGTTAAAATGTTGATATCTCTGACTCTCGGTCCTCAGGTCGTACCATGTATGTGATTCCCTTCAGCATGGGTCCAGTAGGTTCCCCCCTCTCTAAGATCGGAGTGGAGCTGACAGACTCTCCCTACGTGGTGGCCAGTATGAGGGTGATGACCCGTATGGGGAAGGCTGTGCTGTCCACTCTGGGGACGGGCGAGTTCGTCCGCTGTCTGCACTCCGTCGGCTGTCCTCTACCACTCAAAAGTACGTCAACAACATCAAATTGTTTTTACGTCGTATTCATTCAGCAGCACTAAGGCAATGCTGAATACTAACGAAAAGGATTAGTACTACTGTTGCACTTCTAGGATCACAACCACTATTACTACTGCTATTACTGCTAATACCTCCTTTAGTACTCTCAATGCTACTACTGCTGCCACTGATACTACTTTTAGTATTCGATTACTATTAGTAAAAGCATAGTAGTAGCTAACATTACTACTGCTACCCATCCTGCTACAACTACTAATACTGATTATGATTCTGTGATTACTGCTACTACTACTGTTACTACTTGTATTACATACACATCAACTACAAATACTAATATTACAATAATTATAATTACTGCAACAACTACTATTACTACTGCCAATGCTACAGCTGTTGCTGCTTTAGGTATTACAACCAGCCTAACCACTTCGGCTACTGCTACTACTAGTACCACTGATTATTATATTCAGTTATAAGTTTGTGAAGTTTTCTTCCATCCTCCAAACACATGCTGTGCACTGATTTAAATTTCCCGATTTATCTTTCAGAGCCCCTGGTGAACAACTGGCCCTGTAACCCCGAGCAGACGTTAATCGCCCACATCCCGGACCGCAGGCAGATCGTCTCATTCGGTAGTGGTTACGGAGGAAATTCCCTGCTGGGGAAGAAGTGCTTTGCTCTGCGCATTGCCTCGCGTATTGCCAAGGAGGAGGGCTGGCTGGCAGAGCACATGCTGGTAAGGGATGAAAAGAAAAAAATATGTACATAAGTCTATTAATTAAGTAACTGAGCTCGCATATCCATTCATAACTTATCATAGGGATTTCCCACAACAACCTGTCCATTCTTACCAAACCAAATGTTTCTCCTGCTTAGATCCTGGGCATCACCAACCCTGCTGGGGAGAAGAAGTACATGGCAGCAGCCTTCCCCAGCGCCTGCGGGAAGACAAATCTGGCCATGCTCTGCCCCACGCTGCCGGGCTGGAAGGTCGAGTGTGTGGGAGACGACATTGCCTGGATGAAGTTTGACAACCAAGGTGAGGGACTCAAGACTTTGGGAAGTTCAATTTGCCACCAGGGACATTCAAATTACAATAATAACACAAAGCAACATTTCTATCATTCATTATTTATATGTCCATGTTGCTAGGCAACCTACGTGCCATCAACCCTGAGAACGGCTTTTTCGGAGTTGCGCCCGGCACCTCAGCCAAAACCAACCCCAACGCCATGGAGACCATCATCAAGAACACCCTTTTTACCAATGTTGCAGAGACCAGCGATGGCGGTGTGTACTGGGAGGGAATGGACCAGTCACTGCCTGAGGGAGTCACCATCACTTCCTGGAAGAACAAGCCCTGGAGCTCGGAAGATGGTAAGAGTTTTTTTTTTTTAAGAGCTTGCAAAAAAAGGGGGGGACTGCAAATTGTGCCGGTAAGAAAAGGAAACCCTACATAGGCTAACAACGTGAAAAATCAGGATGTTAAATATAGTCCAAAGTGCACTGGATGCAATAAATAGATATAGAAATAGATATCAGTAATGATCTAAACATCTGATAATATAAATATTACCTATTATATTATAATAGCTAAATGTTCTTTAGCTATTATAGACCGATGAGCCATTCTGTAGAAGTTCCATCCTGTCAACCAAAGGTCTGAGATTATTATTATAATTTTGAAGAAGTAGGTTTTCAGTCAGTATTTTTCAAGCAGACATTAAATATTCCACAAAAAAAATTTAAATTGTCATTACTGGAGAGAAATGAACAGGTGAAAAAGATAGATAGGATGGTCAGAGGTGTGTTTTAAAGAGCAACAAAATGCATATAAAGTTATGTAAATGGGGATGATAAAACTAGAGAACATCACACACTTTAAGCGTAAGGATAAAATAGAAAATAAAGTTTACCTTCCTAACTTTTTCCCCAGGCGAACCCTGTGCTCACCCCAACTCTCGTTTCTGCACTCCGGCCGGTCAGTGCCCCATCATCGACCCACTGTGGGAATCCCCAGAGGGAGTCCCCATTGAGGCCATCATCTTCGGAGGACGCAGGCCAGAAGGTGGGCAAGAACTGGGTGGAAAAAACTGGAAAATAGAACACTGAAGATGCAATAACATATGAGCAAATAATCAGATAATCCTAATTCATGACTCTGCTTCCTTTCAGGTGTCCCTCTGGTATACGAGGCTTTCAGCTGGCAGCACGGAGTGTTTGTTGGAGCAGCCATGAGGTCAGAGGCCACCGCTGCAGCTGAACACAAAGGTCAGTATCTAATCTTTCTAATGACAAGATACTTTTTTTGCCTGACCACCATTCAATGGATTTTAAGGAGTTTCCTCAACCTGAGGATCGTTGCTTTTGCTTAATAATTCATATAGTAGCATGTGATCTTTGAAGTGAAGTCAAAAAAATATGAAGGGCTGCTTGCTTGGACATTGACTAGACTTCAATCAACACTAAGAATTTCATTTGTGTAATGTTTTTAGTCTAGAAGTCGGTTTATTCCATGTCACAAACACTGGATTTGTGAGATTTTTAGATGACAACAAATAAGGATAGATTTATGTCCCAAGAGATAACTAAAAAGATACTTACCCATTCTCTCTCTCCTCTTTATGCTCTTTATTCTTTTCTCCAGGCAAGGTGATCATGCACGACCCCTTCGCCATGCGTCCCTTCTTCGGCTACAACTTTGGACAGTACCTCTCTCACTGGCTGAGCATGGCCGACCACCCCGGCGCCAAGCTCCCCAAGATCTTTCATGTCAACTGGTTCCGCAAGAGCCCCACCGCCGGATTCCTCTGGCCCGGTTTCGGTGACAACATCCGCGTGCTGGACTGGATGTTCAGGCGGGTGAATGGCGAGGCCGGCGCCATGCCCTCTGCCGTGGGCTACCTGCCCTGCTGCGACTCCCTGAACCTCCAGGGCTTGGAGAAAGACGTGGACCTCAAGGAGCTGTTCTCCCTGGATCAGGAGTTCTGGCAGAGGGAGGTGGGGGAGGTGAGGAAGTACTTCACCACGCAGGTGAACGACGACCTGCCCAACGAGGTGGCCCGGCAGCTGGAGCTCCTGCAGCAGAGAGTGAAGCAGATGTAAAGAGGAAAAACAGGAGAGAAGGGAAAGAACAGAACAGCGCGTTAGCAATTCCGAAGGAGCATGTTTGTGTTCCTTTAATAGTGTTTTTTTATAAACAAAATCTAACCAACAGCATCATCTCACTGCTGGGTTTTGGGTAAACTAGAGCTTTCATTTTATTTAGTCTGTGGCCCAACAGGTAAATTAGGTCTCCAAGCTAACGTTAGTGAAAGTGTTATTAATGAGATATGAAAGCCTAAAACATGCGTTTTAGATGAATGAGAAGTATACACTTTGAACACATTCAACATGTTGCTGCAATTAAATTGTATGTAAAAATGGTATGTGACGCAGGGGTTTTCTATCCAGAAGTAATTGTAAACAAACGGTCTATACGTTTTTGGTTCTACTTGTTTTTTTTCGTTTGCTAGAAATCCTCCCCTTTTTTCAGATTATTATTCTGAAAATGCTTCTGTTAAAATTCAGATGGGGGTGTTGAGATGAATTATATGAACTTGTAGGAATTGTAGAGTTAACAAACATTCCTCACTGTGCTCATCGTATATGACAGATGGTACCAGTCATGACTGCTGGTTTGAATAGGAAATGTTTCCTTTCCATCCATTCACATGCTGTCGTAGCAGAACTATGTTTTAAATTGTTGTTCCAATGTATTGTCCTACTGTATGTCTGAATTCTACTATTTAATAATAACTTATTATAAGTGCACATCATATCATCATTGCCATATGGATCGGTATGGCACAGAAAGAGTAAATGAGTCCAGGTTAGTTCAGCTCCAGTGTTGTTTGATCCCCGAACGTGGGGGAAATGTATGTTTTCTGTTCCTATCATTATTTTGTGCCTTCATTTATTTTTATACATTGTTAGTATCTCTTGGTTCTGTTTTGTTGTAATCTTGAGCCCCCAAAGAGGGGAGACAACAATAAAGGTATTTAAACGTATTAGTGATTCTGCTGTTATTATTTATAATAATATAAGAAGCATGTCATTACTATTTCTGATATTATAGGGCAGCACATCATAGACAAAACTGAAATTTAAAACTACCATATTGACTTGATGCAACTCATTCTCCTGCAGTGAAAATAATGACAAAACATCCTGTTCAGTTATCACCTGTTTATCAAAATCAAATGTACTGATGATAAAAGTTACTATCAGAAACTACTATCTCTCCAGTCCAATGCAGTCATGGTATAAGGACTAGAGGACAAACAGTTCTATGTCTGAAGAAGAGGATGAGCCTTAATGTTGGGACAAACTTAAAAACTGTTCCTGTTTCTCAAATGACCAGCAAGAGAAATGTCCGGTAACGGAAGCATGCAAATAAACACACAGTCTAACTAAGGTAAAGAAAGCAGCCAGCTTCATAAGGGATAAAACTTTAATTGTGATTCAACATGATGACGAGTATGAGTGAGTATCAGGCCCAATTGTTTGCTTTGCTAGGGGTACGCCTACATTATAGAATAAATAGAAAATAATTGAGTGCAGCAGCAAAGTTCTCTTTGTGCTTCATCTTTTATTCATCCTTTAGTTCTGGATATAAAGTAGATGGGGAGAATTGAGCCATTTAACTTTGTGTAACAGTATAAAACAACTGTGTCATACTCTTTCATGACAACAGTGGTGCAGTTTCTCATTAATGAAAATGTTATGTACCAAAACAGCAAACAGACAACTTGGTGACTAACTAGTGAGCATAGTGGAGCATCTAGCAGCTAAAGAGCCAGATATTTTTCTCAGAAGCTGGTGAAGACCAAACCAGAGCTAAAAGGAGCACAAAAATCTCCAAATGAATGCTAATTTTGCTCCGTACTGCTGGACATGTGAATAAGCAACTCTTTGCTAACACGTTCGTCATTACAGCTTTATATATGATAAAATGTCAAGTTGTGTTTTCGACTTGTTCTGCTTTCCCCAATGTTACAAATAAAGAAAATAATCTTTCAATGCAGTAAAATGTGGTTTGTTGATGTTAGCATTGCGACGTTAGCTAGCTAAGTAGCTAGCTAAACATCAGCGTGAGCACCAGGACAAAAGTATATTTGACAAGAGGACAAAATATTGAACCATACATTAGCCTACACCAGATTACTGCTACTGACTTTAATAAGACCTTTGAACAAAAGATAAATCAATTCAGAGCACTTCACTCACCATTGACCACCATTTTGGAACAGCTGTGACGTGTTACCTAGCAACACCAAATTCAATTGTGGATTATTTGTGAGTGTGTGGTGAACATCTATCCTTTTTTTTTTATTTAACTTTACTTAATCTGAATTAAAATATTTATTTTAACTTAAATTTCATTAATTAAAAAAGTTATTGAAAGTTAGTTTTAGTTTTAGTAAATGTCAAAGTTAAATATAAAGTTAATTAAGTTAATTTATTCTCAAATTATGACTTGTGTCATGTTTATTAATGGATGTCACAGGTGTACAACCAAGCGTACAACATTAAAAAAACAGTACGTTCGCTGCACAGAGGGTGTGATAATGAAGTTTTAAGTGAGTGCCTTTTAGGCTTTTTATGGTTCTTGAAGGTAATTACTTAATAATAAAACAACAATAGTAATAAAAATAATCTCACAAAAGGTATAAATCTTTAATACAATTTCCTGGATCATTTCTAACCAAGTTAGATTTCTGATGCGATTATGACTCCTATATATTAAAAGACTTCTATAGGTGATTTTGATACAGGGGTAAAAAAAATCTTAAATCCCAGCACCCGGGTGTTTTGAATTATTCTGGCTGAATTTAGACCTCTGCACAGATTGAAGGTGGATGGAGCTTTATTTATGAGAATTTATGTGAGGTTGCCAGACACCAAGAATGATAAAGGCGTAATTTGAGTGAGGGAGTTGAGTACAACTGTTATGGACAGAGTAGGCCGGAGACACCAAGATGGAGACACAGGTAGTTTTATTACAAACGATAAACAGACAGTGAGTAGATGAATGGATGAGTACCATCCTTTAGCTAGCCAAGGTGGAGATCCGAGGTAGAAGACACACACACTGGAAACAGGAGAAACACGGGGCAGGAATCGGGAGCTCAGGAGAAGGGAAGACACTTTTTGTCGCTAGGTAGGAGTCCGAGACGTTGGGTTGCAGGATACAGAGTACTGTCCTTGTTATGAACGAGACCAGACACTGACTGAGGTGATAGAGGTGGTTTTATACTGGGGTGATGTGGTGCAGATGAATCTCAGGTGTGCGATTAGTGACAGGTGTTTCTGATTAGTATTCTGGTGAGGGGGTGCGTTGTGGAGCCTGGCGTGTCCGTGACAACAACATACTGTATACAGGATATCCAAACGCTTGTCTTTTGCCATTTAAGTAACTAATAATATAAGTTAAGCTTGTTTTTGACACTTATGATGTAAGTTTATACACACAAAAACACCAAATATGTAAACAACTAATTACACTAATCTACATTTACCTCAAAACCTCAGTGGTTGAATACCTGCCTGCCATCAGCTGGACTGTGGCTGCATGATGTCCCATGGTTCACTGCAGCTGTTGCGTAAGATGTGAAGATAATGATGGTGACTCAAGTTAATCATCACTAACTTGTTTTTGAAACTATCTGTGATCTGAATCCTGTGTGTTCATATACTGTACCATGTAGCTGTTGTAATGGTTTTTAGTGACAGCCTCTAAGAATACAGCAGACACAAACAACACTGTGAACTGTTACATCAGAGGCTGATTTCATCTTGAAATGAAAACAATCTGCCATTACGAATATTTCCACCTGTTGCTAGAAATGAGAATCTATAGCTTAAAACAAGAAATAACAAGGAAGATCACTGCATCAAGAAAAATAAAACTTGTCTTTCTGGAAAAGTTGACATTTTCTTACTGCACTGGCAGATTAAAAAAAAAAAAAAAACTTGTTTCAAGAAAGATCCAAGGATCAAAACATATAAAAATGAATAGAAAAGAGTATAGCAGGGTATGTAATATTCATGAAAAACTCATGAATGTTTTTTATACTAAAGTTGCCAACAAACACAACACATGTAATAAGAATCTGCACTGAATCTGTCTCCTATAGAAGTCCGAGTCCTAGGAAGTGAAGTCGTAACAATTTAAACTCCTCTCTACATATACGTATGTAGAGTGTGCTGGGATAGCACGTCCTGTTCCCTGCATGTTTGGTTGTTTTGACATTGTACAATATGTGTGTGTATGTACGCTGCAACTCCGTTAATCTCTCAATATGTGACTTCAGCAGTACCAAGAAAAACCCTTGCACTTGGAAATGACATGATGTTGTTAGAAATTCTTCTTCTTTGAGACAATGATTTACTCTTTCTGTTCTGACAACAAAGAGCATCTGAATGTTCTTGTTTTTCCAGCAGCCTTATCTGAGGAAATAATTACCTCACAAGCATGCAGAGCCATACTTCTACTGCGTGTCTCAAACTGCCTGTTTTGATCCACATTTCTTATCTAACTTTTCTAAACTGTACAGGTTATTTGTTCATCCATAAAGACATTTCGGTATTGTGCCTTATCCATTATCTTCCTTTTTATTTTTCCAGGTTTTTATGATTTTGTTTTATAACATGTAAGACATATTTATGAACACCAAATGAAGTGTAATAAAATGTTACATGTATGGTGGCCCTGAGGGTCAAAACACAACAAAATTTCACAAAACACAACAACATTTCAGACAACACTTCTTCTTAGTGATTGGACAGAACTCAAGTCAATTCAGAGTTTATTCAATGGATGTGTTAATGATGATGACGCTCTGGGCAGCATTCTAGTTAACTAGAATGGTCAGCTACACGAAGTCCCTAAGATGGCTAACTGGCCAATCGTTTAGGCCTTTGCCTTTATTGAAAAAGCTGCGCCTTGACGAGTAAATTTCCTGCCGTCGTTCAGTGTCGTTGTGTGATTTCCAACTAGAGTTTGTGCCGGATAGGCCCTCCGCATCTCATGGCCTCATCTTCCCTTGTACAAGACCAGCTGCAGATGTGCAAGCAGTTGGAAAACTATGTATTGTCCGTATTGCGGGAAGAAATTTCAGTCCCTTCGGCACAAAACTAGTCGTACCACTTTACTTGAGGGGGGCACAAAAAGGTTAAGTAATGGTCAGGTAATCACGAGGTAAGAGGGATTACTTAGCTACTATTCATTCTTATGTGTCACTTTACTTGGGGGGTGCACAAAAAGAGTAACTAATGAGTCATGAGTAATTAATGAGTCGCTACTAGTTTTGTGCCACTCAGTGACTGATTCAGAGTAAATCGGGAACTACTCATGAAGAGAGTGGTCAGTATGTCGATTCACAGATATTTATTAACTAATCATCATGTAAGGACTCATTAATATAGTATCTCTCAGTCTGTTCTCTAGTAATCTACACCATCATCTATACAGTTCTCAGTTCTGAGATATTCAGGAGCTACTTTTTAACGATTAAGTATCAGGTTGTTCCTGATTCGTTCCTCACTCGTTCCTTAGTAGCTACTCACAATTTGTTTGTTACCAATGAATTTTTCTGAACACCACAAAATGACTCTTTGTATTATCCCAATTTAAGCCAATAGGTCCAATAAAAATGAAAATAATGTTTCGTATCAGTAAATTGTCTTCATGCAAATCAGGTGTGCAGTAAGTCACACGTCTGTGCTCAAATATGCAGAAGCCTGAGAAAAACTGAAAAACAATTTCAGCAGATGCACCCGTATAGAGCGACTGGAATAGGTGGGGTGCCATCTTTGACCACGGTATAAAGTTAGCTTACTGTAATACATCCAACTTGTTCTTCAACAAACTAGCTTATAAATTAATGAGTAAAAATGCAATGTGATGATAAAGTTTGTAAAGGAATGTGCTCAAAACCGTCCAGTCTTTTCTTATACCTCTGATCCTCAAATGTCTTGGGTTGAGTAACATGAAGACACTCAGCTCAACACAATAAAATTAGGTTCAAACTGAAAGTTTCTTCCTGTTTATCTCACTCTGTGGAAGTTGTTTGTCACAATGAACATGAACGAACAGCAGCAGGCAGCTTCATCTTTGGAAGGACGCGCTGGTATTTGTAACCATGCTGACTCTGGCGTATTTATCAGCTGTAAAATATCGATAAAATACCACAGCTGTTATCAGTGTAAAGGTGTGTGCTGTACTGTTCCAGTGTCTGTCATTGTTAAAGAAATATAATTAACAACAAAGATGTGAGGAAAGGTCAGAAAGTTTTTTCAGATAAGGTTGTACTGGAGTTTATTGTTATTTTCTTACCTTTTCTCTTCTTTTTCTTCATTCTTTACTCTTTCCCTCTATTCTCTCACCCTTCCTTCCTTCCTCTCTTCCTTCCCTACCTCCTTGCTCCCTTCCTTCGTGCCTTGCTTCCTTAATTTCTATTTAACCCAGCTCTTAACAACCTTTGGAATCAGCTCACTGTTCAGGTGATCGACCTGCATTCTTTAATTGCCTCATTCAAACATCAGATTTTAACTTTATTAGACATCATGTTAAATCTTTTCATTTTCTCTGCCAACTGAATCATAAAACATCCAGAGTGAGGTTTGTCCAGCAGGCAGACTGCCAGCCAGGGACAGTCAATGGAGAGATCATATCGTTCCATTCACCTGCTGATCTTCATGCTCACTTTCAAATTGCTGCTAATATCTGATTCATTTCAGATGTTGCCTGCATGGACGAGCCCACATCTGATCGCTGAAATGTCATGTTTTGGTTCAGTAAATCAATGATGATCAATTTCAGTTATCTTTTCTTTTTGCCTTAATTTTTGCAACATACCATTTTTCAAAGGATTTGGTGTCCTGACATGTGTCCTCTCAGCCTGATCTCACAGGACATTTCCACATATTAGTATGAAAAGAAATCAAACTTTTTTTCCACCCTGGTCATCAAACTTGATGACTTTTGAATCTGCACCTCCCTCTGTAACTGGACACTGGACTTTCTGACCAGCAGACCCCAGTCTGTGAGGTTAGACAACCACACCTCTTCCACCCTGATTCTGAACAGTGAAGTCCCCCCAGGGTCTCTACAGCAACAACAACGAGACGGACGGCCTAAAGGGAGGAGGTCCAGCACCTGACAGCGTGGACAATAACCCAGGGCCTCATTAAGCAAGAACACCAAGGAGCTGATTATAGACTTAATATAATAATGTATTTTCAGGTATTTCTCTCCCTGTATTTTCATTGGCTCATTTTCCAGTAAAGGTGAGATGAGCCTGAAAGCTGATGGCTGCAGACACCACCCCATCTGTATCAATGGAGCAGAGGTGGAGCAGGTCTGCACCACTGAGAGCATACTGAGTGGAAACTGCTCAGTCTGTCCAGTAGGAACCAAGTGCAATGGTTGTTGAAAACTGCCCATAGCATCACTGGCACCCACCACCCCTCCTCCCCCACCAGGAGGTGTTACAAAGCTACTGTACCAAGACCAGCGGGCTCAGGAGCAGTTGTTTCCCTGCAGCTGTCACCCTGCTGAACTCTGTATCCTGGCATGAAGAGAATGTAAGAGACTGACCACATTGCAGCATGAATGTGTGTACCAAATGTCTTGGCAATCCATCCAATACTTTTTGAGACATTTCACTCCAAACCACACATTGTGTACAGGCCATCAATGTCTGTACGCAATTTCATGGCAAACCATCAAATAGTTGTTGAGATATTTCAGTCTGGACTGACCGACTGACATTGTCACACTGGTAGATAGTTTTCTCATGCTGGCTGATACAGATCCCTGTGCTATCTTCCAGATCCACCAGAGCTCCTTACTTGCCGCCCTGGCTGAGTCTTTGCAGCTGCCTACAATCAGCACTGACCCAGCCCTGCACAATCAGCTTGTCAGCCTGTTCGAGTGTGTCAGACCCTTCTCTCGTTCAGTCTATGATTGACTGTATTGATTTTCTGCTAGAGTTTTTGTCTTGGCTTGTCTTCAGTTATTGAGTGTTTTGCTGTATTTTGGGTTCCAAGGTTTGAAGGGCTACTGCCTTGTTTCCTGTCTGTTTCTGCGCTTGGGTCCTCATTCTCTGCCACTGTTGCAGACAGTGCGATCCATGGAGCAACGCTGCTAGCATGGCTAAAAACTAAAAGCGGGGTGTCTCAGAGCTGTTAAGCATGTTAGACATAATACTGTGGAGCAAGGCCGTTCAGAGCTTTATAGACAAGTGAAAGAGTTTTAAAACATTTGGAAAATAGACTTTAACCCTCGATCAGAATGGCATCTTACCTGACCTTTACCCAAATAATTCACCCTGACTTAACCTCAATCCCTGGGTATATTGTTCTGCTATCTATCTTTATAAGCTGTGATGTATTTTCAGGTATATTACTATTCCCCTTCCTGTATTTTGAACAGTACATCTTGCACTAAAGGTTATATAAAAAGCTCCATCAAATATAATAAGATCATAAAGTTTATGGTGATCCAGCCAACCTCTCTCATTATATAAGCTAACTGGCACTAACAGCAGCAAAATGTAGCAGAGCTGGTTGTTTGGGTGTCAGTGCTAACATCATCACATCTTTCTCCACTGCCAAAGGTTCGAACTTTACGACTGCCACTTGGGATAAAAACAAGTTCCTCCTCGTTATCCTCCTGCACTGTCAGTGCAGTCTCTGTCCCGCCTTGAACAGCAACGATATTTTCAGAAGTTAAAGGGAAAGGCTGGTGATATTATATATGTCTCTTACTGTCAACAAATTCCATAAAAAGACCAAAACCAACAATGAACTGATTCTTCAAACAAGTATTGTGTGTATCCAAGGCCTAATATGTTATTCCTCTGTGCCATAGAGCTTCATTGTTGTCGAAAAACTATTAAAAACACATCACTGAGCTACACCGTTGCACTGTTCCTTCATTACCATAAACACACACATTGTAGTTTATTTTGACTCAATCCCACATACAGTCCTGCTGCTGGACACACTCATTAGCGCAGCAAATGTGGATTAATCCACTGCTCAAAATAGTCCCCAACAAATGCACTTTTTCCTCCTGCTTGCTAAAAACTACATTGACCAGATGTTTTAGGAAATTACTGAGCCTTTTAAAAAATGAAACTACATATTTTATATATTTTGAAGATTTACATAGTCGATAGGAACCAATTGGCTTGGGGCTGAGTGCAACAGACAGTGAACCGAGCCAGAGATGAACAAAAAGATCATGAAGAGAAGTTGTGCAATGAAAGGTGGATGGGCAGTAACATTAAAGTTGAGGGCTTATCAGCTGTGTGTGTGTGTGTGTGTTCTTTCGTAGTGGGCTGATGTCCTTTCTTCCAGGCAGCCATTAGTTTTCCACCCAATCAACTTTCAGACATTTCACCTTATTTTTGTCAAAGTTATGTTTCTCTTTGTGTGATACTGCAGTTAACAAGACTAAGAGTCTACAGCCATGCTAACGGCTCTGTGAGGCTGTACCTTGCTTATGCACAGCTGTGTTTCGAGCTAAATGCTAATGTCAGCATGCTAACATGCTAACAATGAAAACGCTGACATGTTCCCTGGTTCACCACCATAGTTTAGTATGTGAGGATGCTAATATGTGCTAGTTAGCAATAAACCCAAAGTACAGCTGAAGCTGATGGGAAGTTGTGAGGGAATTTAGTTGTAAACCAAAGTATTGGATGTTGACATTTTGACCCGATGATGGCACTAGATGAAAGGTTACCAAAGTTATCTGAATTCATCCTGAGGGCAACATGTGTGTACCAAATTTCATGGCAAACTACCACCAGTTATTTCCCTCAAAATCACAATGTCAACCTCATGGTGAGGGATAGAGAAAAAAGTCTGGGGATCACCAAAGTCATTGGTCATCCTCTGGGGAACAAGGACATCTGTACAAAATGTCTTGGCAACCCATTAATTAGTTGCTTAATTGAGATATTTCAGTCTGGACCAAAGTGGTGAACCTACATTGTCATACCTAGAGCCAAGAACACTTTCAGAATTGGCTGATGAACAACAGGAAACAATCAAATTGACATTATTGCTTGTGCAACCTCTTCTGGAATTTATTTTCCAGAAACACAAGTTGTACATGCACTGCGTCCTTGAATGCACCACCAAAGAGAGTTTTCTGACACCTGACAGAAATGTATCTTTAATGAAAAATAGTGACACAAAATCACTTGAATGATTCCTGAATGATCTTTGGAATCCATTTCAGTAATCAACCCACCTTTTTTCATCATCTCATTCATCATCACATCTCCATTTTACGACACACTAGTAACTCTTGCAACCATTTCATCTCCTTTGCCAAGTGAGCAATAAAACAACCTGAATAGTGTTTGTCCAGCGGGCAGACTGCCAGTTGTGTGGCAAGACAGAGAGACAGTTAGATAGTAGAGAAAGAGACAGATAGATTGTAGAGTGAGTGGTTTATGAACCCTGCATGGGACCTTACTCTGAGGTGAGAGCTGACGTAGAAACTTGGCAGGAAAGGAAAAGCGTGTAATGCAAGTTGTTGAGTAATCGGAATCTGATCAGTAAGTGGGTCAGATCCATCTGGCTGGGAATCAGTCATCCAGTGATCAGCCAGCTGCCAGCTGAAACACACTGACCTGGTCACACCTGCTAAGAACAGAGCTGAGTTTCAGTCTGTTAAAGTCTTTAAGGGAAAGTACACCAGACTGCATTTCAAGTCCAAGACAAGTATCTTAGATCAAACCTCAAGTCCTTGAGGGCAAGTTCAAGTCATGGTATTCTATGTATTTTTTTAACAGAAGAACTTGACATTAAGTTGATAGATAACGTGTTTGGTATAGATTCGGTATATATATTTGTCAAGCAATTTCGATTTTTTTGCATGTGTATTCCTAATGGGATACGTAACCTGAACAACAGTGGTGGAGGAAGTATTCAGATCCTTGACTTAAGTAAAAGTATCAATAAAACAGTGTGAAAATATTCCATTACAAGTCCTGCATTAAGTCTTACTTAAGTAAAAGTACATAAGTATTATCAGCAAAATGTAATTAAAACAGGGGTGCACGGTGGCAGAGCGGCTACAGCTCCTGCCTCCCAATAAGGAGATTGTGGGTTCGTGGGTTCGATTCCCGGACCGGACCAACATCACACAATCTCTCTGGGTGGAGTCTGCATGTCCTCCCCGTGTTACCGTGGGTTCTCTCCGGGTTCTCCGGCTTCCTCCCACCGTCCAAAAACATGCATGTGTAGGTTAATTGATAACTCTAAATTGCCCGTATTGAATGAATGTGAGAGTGAATGGTTGTCTGTCCTTGTCTGTGTCTGTGTTCGCCCTGCGACGAGTTGGCCACTGTCCAGGGTGTGCCCTGCCTAAGGCCCGAAGTCACTGGGATAGGCTCCAGTCACCCGCGACCCCCTAACGGGGACCAAGCGGTAGAAAATGGATGGATGGATGGATGTAATTAAAACATCAAAAGTAAAAGTACTCATTATGCAGAACGGCCCTAATTTTAATATACATTTAACATGTTTTTGCATTTTTATCACCTATGCTTAAACATGTATGCAGCATTTTAATGTTAGCTGATCAAGATGGAGCAGATTTTAACTATTTTATATGACGATCGTATTGTGTTTATTCCTTGAAATAAGTAAAGCAAATCTGCCAGTATAGTTAGATTATTTCAACTTGTTTCCGACACAAACAAGAACTTTTTAGACATGAGTGTGTGAATCTGTAATTCTGAGTTACAGATGGTGGACATCTGTTAAAAGAAGATTTAAATGTATAAATAAATGAATATACAAATGAGGATTCATAATTCATCTGGATGTAAATGTGAAAAAATGTGAAAAAATTTGAACGTTTTACTTTCCTTTTTTTTTTCTTTTGTTCAAGAGACAAGTTATATATCCAGAACAACAACAAAATCCCACAAAAACAAAGAAATAAAGTCGGACAACTGAATGGCTGGAATGAATGCATTGCTGGTCTGCTGCTTGTCAAAAGTGTGAATGAACACAGATGTTTGAATCACATCCTGGCATCTTCCTGTCTCTGATCTAAGAGGAGTGATCTTGAGTTTATAGTCCTTTTTCACAGCAAACATTTTGACTTGACGTACCAGGATAAGCACAGGTGTAATTAATAACATTAACAATGACTCACTTCAGTTTAATTGCTGCAGTGCTGGTGAGCCTGTAAGAACAGTACCACCAACACCAACACCTGAGTGGAATGCAGTTGTAATTAGTGTTACTAGTTACGCCTGTTCTTTTCCTGCTATGACGTATTAAAATATTTGGTGTTAAAAACAGAGAGGAACACTAACATGTCACCCTACCAGCAGTGATCCAGCACCATCAAGTCACAAGGGCTTGTTCAGTTCATTCATGACAAGAATTTCAATATAAATCAACTGCCATTTCATCATTTCATTCATTCATTCATTTCATTGAAAGTCAGAGTGTTATTAGAACCATGTACAGGAAACAACCCCTAAACACAAGGAACTATGGGTAGAAGGAGACAGATACATCTACTAGGAAGTCATGGTAGGAAAAGGTGTAAATAATAAAATTCACGATGGCTAAATTCCATTTAGCTACTTCAGTTTCAGGGTCCTGGTATCGCTGGCTCACTGCCACACTGCCCTGGCTTACTGCGACACCTGAATAGAATAGAGCCATCTTTAATGTTATTAGTGACACCTGTGATTTTCCTTCTATGACAAGTCAACATGTCTGCTGAGAAAAAGAATGAATTAAAGTCCGGAGTGAGGCTCACACTCGGCTGGGTTTTTACAGTTTTTCTCAATTGCTAAAACACAATTTCTGAAACCTTGCTCCATTTTCTGAAACCATTAAACACAAAACCTCATCTTCAAGCACTATTTACAAAACCTCTGACTCCTCTCGCAAAATGAAACTTTCGCCTCAAAACAGTTTTACCTGTGTTCAAGCACTGCTCGCAAATCATAAACAAAGCGATCAAAATGATACACACTATCAAGCAGTCAGTAAACAATACACCAAAAAACAGAAAACACATTGTTCAAAACATAGTTCTCAGGGAGAAGTACATTTTTAATCTCAAAACAAATGTAATATTTCTCCGTCATTGTCTTTTGATGAACGGAAACATGTTCTATCATAGTAGCTCAAAATTGATCAGAAATTACTACTCTGCTTTGCTCTTTGCAATTTTTTGTTGTTCTTCCTCCTCCTCTTCCTCCTCGTCGCCCACCTCGCACACGCACTCGTCCTGTCACATTGTTTCTTCTATCCATTCTCAGACTTTCTCCTTCCCACCTTCAACAACCTGTTTGCTCTCTGAGCTGGCTTATATCGGCTGTGTCACATCATTTGAAACAGGTTACAACAATTTTGAGTGGTTGTGTTCAATCAGTGACATGTGTTCTCTATTTGTATTTGATTGTTGCCACTTGTGTTTACCAGTATGGATGACATGTGCATTAGAGTGCTGAATGTGTTTAGAGTTTTGCTGAAAAGTCTAAGTGAGATCTGCAAATTGTGTTTTACCATGTGAAATGGTTTAAGGTATTGATAACAGACTGCACAATCAGCTAAATGAGGTCAGGCAACTGAGAACTTTGTTCAGCCAATGGGTTTTAGTGTTTTAGCAATTGAGAAAAACTGTAAGTGCCATGGACATCACACTCACGAAGTTTCAGCCTCCCTGCAGTTCAAGGATGTGAGCCCTGACTGATTAAAACACAAATACAAATTTAAGTGCGCCACCCACTGGATGCTGTCTGACATTACACAGATTACAAGTACAGGTTATCCATCAGTTAGAGGGAAACATTTCTGACTTTGATGAGGATGCAATATGTGTTTGTAGAACCACATGGTATTACTGTATAATATTATCATAATGTTTGGTCAAGGAGGAACTTCTTTTTCCAGTGAAAGTCAAATAGCCTATAGCACAAAACATGAGAAGGTAGAAATACAAGTATGTGATAATATATACATACATATGTGAGAATAACAGTAGATGTATGTGAGATTATAGTTTGTTTTATGAACCTCACAAAATTAAGTACATACAATTGCATTATAAGCAAAGTTAACAAGAAGATATGAAGTAAACATACTTTAAAATTTATAGTTACATTTACGTATCTTTAAGTAAGATCAACTTGTCTGATTTTATAGTGTATAAATGCGTGACTGAAAACATGTATATGAGGGAAGTGTGTACTTTTTCTTCTTTTCTAATTTCTTGCAAATTCAGTAGAAAAGTGAACCCACAGAATCCAGCATACATACATCTATACATGCATACATACATAGTGCTGACAACGTAGAAACCGTTTCAGTCGTAGTCACCTAGACACTGTTTTTAGAATCAAGACGTTTCGACTCCCATCCGGAAGTCATTCTCAATTGTGAAAATGGTCTGAGAACTCAGAAATTTAAGCTACTCTGTGTTGCTTAAACCCTGCCCTCAGGGAAGCGTCTTCCTGAGTGTCTGCTGTTTACCCTGCCTAGTTTCACCTGAAACTGACCTTCTTTTGTTTCCATGATGGCCCAGTAATCAGGCCTATTGTTTTCTGGCTGCACCTCCCTCATCACTGTTAAGTACCTGATTAGCATATGATTGGCTTGACCATGGTGTTAATACACTGTGGTAAACGGTTGGCAAGTTGAATCTCAGACCACCATTTCTGTTTAAAGAGCGGTTTTCTTTTTTCACAAAAGTGGCTTCTTTGACTCCTCTTTCAAACCAACTCTTCTCTCTATTCAGAAGGTCAGTTTCAGGTAAACTAGGCAGGGTAAACAGCAGACACTCAGAAAGACTCCTCCCTGAGGGCAGGGCTTAAGCAACACAGAGTAGCTTACATTTTTGAGTTCTCAGACCATTTTCACAATGACTTTCGGATGGGAGCCGAAACGTCTTGATTCTGAAAACAGTGTCCAGATGACTACGACTGAAACCTTTTCTACGATGGAACACTCCTGGACGAATGAGGGACTCCACCGTATAGTGCGGACAAATTAACTATTTCTAGTCTGATGTATGAATGGGACTTGTACTTCTAATTACATCTAAAAAGAGAACTGCAGTTGTTCCAGTGGTTTTGAATTCCTCTCTGCTCATCATGTGAGTTCATAAATGCATCAGGAAAATATTGTGAAAGTTTATCATTTTGGATAAACGGAAAAGGAAGTCACATCACCCTTTCCGTTCAGTGCACCAAAATGACACACTGAGAACAAACAAATAAATAAATAACCAGAGGAGATGCGGACATATTTATAAAACGTTTTTATTCATTTTTTAAATCGAAGGCTAACTGAAATGTGTCCGATTCATACCATGTTCTGTGACAACAACAATAAACCATTGTCTTATGTTTGTAACAAACAGAGTAGAAAATAACAACATAACAAACCTTGCAACACGTAGACCATCCAATATAAATTAAAATAAACACACAAATAAGCAATTATTATCATTGAGAATAAGTAGGCCTCTATATAAGTATATGAGCCATGCTGTGACAGATAACAGACTGGATTTAAACCCTGAACACTTCAGCACTGTGTTCATCTTCCTTCCACTTCACTTCAATGGAAGAATTATGAGTCTGGTGCTAAATGTGAATTCAGGGAACCCCAACATTTTTCTACATAAACAGATCAGGGTTCCTACATATTTTATCTGACATCTGGTCTTGACTGAATTTCACAGATCACCCAAAGCTGATGATCATTCAGCTGATTATTCGTATGTAGTTATATTTTTCTGGACACAGTCCCAGACTTATCATACTTTTCTCAAACTTGCGGACCAGCTGCATGTAGGAATCCTGGCCAGAACAAACGGATCTATTGTACAAGTCCCACATTTAACATGCTTGCAGGATAAAACTCAACAACAGGTGGAAGACTTCTACAATAGTCACGGCAGTGGACAAGCATCAGAGCGTTGCCGTGTATTGTAAGATATTGAAGCTTGTTTGAATATGCACACATACATACTGCAACCAAAAGAGAGTGTTTACTTATATTTTCTTCAGCATTGTCAGGGGAAAGGCGCCAAGCTGCGCTGATTCAAAGAGCAGTGTGAGCAGAAGAAGAACGATGCAGAATGAGCAAAAACACAAAAGGGGAAAACAGTTTCTTTTACACTTTGCCTTTCTCCAGTCTGCTACAAGTGTTAATGGCATAAGTTCTAAATGAGTTCTTCAAGACCTTCTTGCAAACAAGTACTCGAATGTGTTATTGTGTACCAAAAATACTTGTCTACAGGTGAGCGACAGCGATACAGGAACTGGAAAAATGCAATTGTAAAGCAAAGTGTTTGCCCAAGGATAATAAAAAACACGGAAAAGTTCAAGTCAGGGGTAACTCTTTTTTTTTCAGCGACAAGAGTCTCGTTTAAGATGATTCCTTCTTTGGAAATGTCTTTAATGATGCTGTGGACAGAAAACTGGGCTGTAGTGTGACTATTGGAGGCCTGAGACTTTGACTACACCAAGCTGAAAAACATTGTTTGCTTATTTTCGTGGCAGCCATGTTGGCTCCACTGTCCTGTAATGCCATTTCTCATGTTGCGTTCCATTAAATGTCGAAAGTAAAACTATCCCTGGTAGGTCGTAGTTTCTTGACACATTAACCTTAAGTTGAAAAAGCAGAAGAAACATGACCGTCAGTAGGATTTTCTTCAACTTCAAACACTGTTTGCTATCCAACAGCAAACATTCTCACAGGAAGTTAGCAACTGAACTTCAGATGCAACTGAGCCTTTGTGTTAGCATTCTGCTAATACAATGCATTTAAGGTCATGCTATGCTAAAAATACAACTTTAGTGGTTATTCTAGATGTTAACAAAACTTCGGACTTTCCGACATCTCTGGAAGGCAGCATAAGTAACTAGTAAGCTACAGTTTAAAACATTCAGCATCTTTTTTCATTATTATGGAAGCACATATTTGCCAGGAAAAGAAAAAAAATACTGATGAAAAGTAAGAATGATGAAAGAAAAACTGCTTAAAATGATGAGATACTAAGTGACTTAGTATCTCATCAAGTAGTTTTGACAAATCTCACCAGAGGGGCTACTCAGTAGCTGTTCTGGAGCTTTTCAATTGTTTCACACAATCTTCCTCAGCAGATGGAGTTTGGTGAATTGTAATGGAATTGTAGATACATTTACATTTTCTTCTGAGAGCATTAAGGACTTCTCATCCATGTTGACTTAAAGGCTGAAATTGAAAGTTCATTCATTCAAAACTTTCAACCTCTGTGAATATTTCTGTTTTTGTCAATCCTCACATGTAATCTTTTTACAATCTTTTTCTCTTTTTTTTCTTTTCCTGAATGGGCTTCCATACATCATGGCCGTGTAATGAGAAGTATTTTAAAGATATTGTGGTGCTGTCTGATGTCTATGTGGCACAAGGCAACAGTATTGGATTATTTGAGAGGTTCATTGCACTATAACGTGTTTTACAGACGACAGAAGTCTCCGTTGAGCCCGGACGCCAGAAGGCACACATGTAGACGCTGGGCCGGGCGAGGAGAGGTGATGATTACAGATGTAGTGGGCAAACTAGGTTACCTGGACTTGATGTTTACATGCACAAAGAAGTATACTTGAACTTGTACGTGCGTGAGCAAAATGTGCTCAAAAGTTTGCTTACCAAGATGACCTCAGCACTGAATGAAGTGAGTGTACAGTGGTGGTTTGCACAAATGCAACTAGCTTAAACATAAACTGTTCTCAGATGAAGTACGTGAAAATGCAGAGGAATCATCTCTTTCACCCACTGACAAATCGCACTGTTTGCTCTTTAAACTGGAAAGGGCACTTAAAAGCAGAAGTACATTTTCTTGTATTTACACATCCTCCCAGTGATCTGAGCTTTTGTTTGTTAGTTAGTTTTACACTCATACAGATGATTTTACAAATGAAAAATAAAGTTTTTGTGTGATCGATGGATTGAAGTAAAATGACCTTTTTTGTTCTCAAGTGAATACACAACAATAATAATAACAACAACAATAAAAAAAACTTACAATTAGCACACTACGTTAAAATATGACTAATATTATCAAAAAGGCAAATAGTAGGTATATTGCAACGCTCTCTGTGGCATCACTATCAAAAACATCTATCTTCATCATCCTCAATCTCATCATCATCATCCAATCATCATCATTATCATCATCTGAGACAGTAAGGAGGCGTGGCCTGGGATGATTGACAGCCCAAACTAGCCACTCACATTTTGCCCGTCTCAGCATAGGCAGGCACACTTGTACGACATAGCAACGACAATAAACAACAAACGTTTCCAAGGAGACCGAAAGACAGCCAGCCAATGACAGCAAGGGCTGGTCTGAGAGGAGCTCTGTCATTGGACAGCAGGCATCTCTAGGGAACAGGAAGAACTCGTTCAGACAGGAAGAGGAAGGAGGGGGGAGGAAACTCTTGAGGCAATCCAGGAGTGTGTGTGTGTGTGTGTGTGTGTGTGTGTGTGTGTGTGAGATAAATGTTTTTGCTATCTTGTGTGGTCCACAATAAGAAAAAAATTTATGTGGACGAATGAAAGTGCACCTGTGTGTGTGTAGAAGGTTTGGTTCTTAGGTTAATTTGTTTAGTCTGCTCTGTGTGTGTGTGTGTGTGTGTTTAGTTTTTGTCTAGACAGCTGGAGGTCTTTCCCAGGGCAAGTCAGTGTACATTAACAGCACACACACACACACACACACACACACACACACACACACACAGACACACTTTGCTTTGGGAAAAGACATTGTCCGCTGACTTTACAAAAACACTCTGCTGTAACACTGCCTTCACGCTGGCTTAAAGCAAAGACAAATATGTGACCAGTTCAAACAGATACTGATTATTACTGGCTTGGACACATTTTATGAGACAGAGACCTGGTTGGTTCATATTTGAACAATAGTTTATGTGGATTTTGCTCAACCAACTCTTAGGCTGAACTTTAAAGGACATGTTTGGATTTTTCCAATTCTGTTTTTAATACAATTCTCACGTGCAGATATGTTTATTAAAGGAGTTATTTATCGCTGTAATCATTCCTTATGTCCAAACATTCTTGTAGTAATAGTAGTGTAGTAGTGTGTAGGTTTATTGTAGGTGTTTTATCCCAGCAACAAATGCGCTGTGGATCAGCAAGGAAATACAAAGAGGGAATTTTGTACATTAAAGACTGTAAGTTTGGAAGATAACCACTTTGATTTGTCCAGCGCAGACTGCTGAAGTCTCGTATTAGCTTCAGCTGAACTTTCAAGAATCACTTTATGAGGAGGAATGATTACAGGGACTAATAACTCTTTCAGCGTATTTGAACATATGGGCATGTGATTATGTATCAAGAATGACTTCTAAAACCCAGCCTGTTATAAACAGTAGATCCCAGGATTTGAATTTTGAAAGAAAACATTAAGTAGGTAGTTGGTTCACATCGGTTCAAATTGGCTGTCACAGCTTTCTGGAGCAGAGCAGTTATTGTGCTTTGCAACTACAAAAAAGAATAGAAAACTGATGTAAATGCTTAAAGAAAAGCAGAATCTCAATGAACACTGGTGAACAACTTCAACTGTTATCACCTCTCTGCATGTAAACATACCAGTGTGTATGTGTGGTGTATAAGCAGCACAAGTAAAATGATTTCACCTGTGTCAGTAAATGTGTGATTTGAGCCTCTGAAGGAGTTTCCCTCCTCTCCTCCTGTCTTTTTTTGTATCGTCAGCCAGCACAGGTTTCCCTGAAGCGAGAGATTGATCCTACACTGTTTTATGTCTCATGAACTGTAGGTAAATTACTTTAAATTATTATTACTATTTTAATTTTTTCTACCGTGACGCCCTGATCAGAGCCTGTCCAGCCTTCTCATACCCGCTGCAAACCCTCCATTGCAGGGAACCAAACCATTTAAAAAAGTAAACAGCCCAGTCCAAACACAAGTATAATACTGGTGGAGGAAAGGAAAGGAATGGTGAAGGGACGCTCAATAAGTAACGCTAAACTTGAATTGGGACTGGGCTCATAATCTCATTCCGAGGTCAAAGGTGATTCATACTTTGATTGATCCACTCATCACTCCTTTAGCTGCTTTGGGTCAAGAGATTAATTTCTTTATATCATATTTTTTTTTTCCTTTACATTAATTAAATAAAAAATGCCAGTGCAGCACAGGAACAAAGAAGAAAGAGAGACAGTAAACAAGACAGAGGGAAGGTGAACCGCAAAGAAATGACTTTTGATTATTTGTCACCTTTTTGCCTTTTTTTGTATCACAGGAGTTTAAGGCAGGATTCATACAACAGAAGACTTCCACTGTTCATCTGAGGAAGAGCCCGTTTTTCTAAATTCCTAAAAATTTGATAGGAGCAATATTCCCATGTCTCTTTTAACAGGGACAAAAAAACAGTTTTATCAAGGTTCATTGCTGTTTAAAACAGTTACAGTCAGTCGAGTCGCAGAGCTAAGCATCTGTTTTTCTGAAAAGTAAATAACTGACAATCTTTAAAAACCCAGAAGCTCGTTTGAGAACGCTTAAGACTCCTCAATCTAGATCTAATTAGATCTAAATGAAAATTATTCCGTCTGCTGCACGCTAGAAAAGATTTTTAACTGTCATTTCTGGTTACCATCTTTGTTTGGATTAGGAAACAAGAGTTGCAACTTGAAAAAACAAGTTAAAAATAATTTATTGTACCGCAGACTAAATATTTTTTTATCCAGATGGTTAGAAGACTCTTTAAGGATTCTGGAAATAACTTCAAAATACTGGCAAGTGTTGTTAAAGGACCTTCTGGTCCTTTCATAGATCACCAGGAATTAATCTTTCAGAAAAATGGATGCTTAGCTCTGTGACTCTCTCTGTAACGATAATACACGAGAGGCGCTGTACATTTAGCCTTAGACACCTGTGATTCATTTGAGAAGGAAAGAAAAGACAAATGATTTAAGGATTCACTGTAAAGGCCTTCTGACTCTCTTCCCTCCTCAGGCTACAAAGTTAAGCTAACTCAGCTTCGGGAGTTTTGGCTGCGGTTTGGTTCGGTCCCTGTGGAGGGCGCTGTTGCATAAAGACTGGACACTAAAGGGAGCTGGCTTCATTTGGGCCAGCCTTTGGTAACCTCACATTAATATAAGTTCACCACAACTGGCAAACCTCAGACCACCACGTTAAAAGAGTGGAGGTCACACTATTTATACAAGCAGCAACTTAAAAGACAAAAACTACAAACATCTGCATATTCTAATCTTCTACTTTAGTAAGCTAGTTTTACCTTTATTTCTACACTCTTAATAAGATGACAAAAGACGAGTTGCTATTAACACTCGTGTCACTTTTCAACACTTCAATGTGTCTAATTTGCAACAACCCATCTCCTGCTGCGTTCAATGCACAAATAATTCTGCTCCAAAATTGAAATATCCACCATGGGAAGAAGAGGTTAAAAATAAAACTTTCATAAGGACACAAGTTGATCTTTCGGTGAGTCATTACTCCGGCCGGGTATCGAACCTCGATACTTTTTTGGTGCCGACCGAAATGTGACCACAGCATTGAGTATCGAAAAGTTGGTATTGAATGTTTGGTCACATTCGTGATCTTATTTACTTATTCTTTGATAAGATAGTTTCTGATCAAAATGAAAGTTTTGCCAATTTTAGACTTTGTTTTATTTAGCCAAAGTTCTTGTACTGCTGCTTGTATAAAGAACATTTAACATTGCAAGAAATTTAAAAGAAGGGTTTTGTAGAAAAACACATCTATATTTCTGTTAAGTGAGGTATTGAAAATGTTGGTACTGGTACTGAAACTCCGGTGTCTGACTATTACAGATCATACAGAATTCTAAATAGATATAGATAGACAGATAAATCAATGATTCCAGATAGTGGGGTTATGATTTGTTTTCCATTTGAAGGATGTTTAAAGTTTTGGAGCACAACTCTTTGCATCTTTTAAAAGTGTGGCTCTAAAGGTTGGGGAATCTAACCTAGAATCTTAAAGGGTTCTACCGTAGTTTTTAAGTTTTATCGTGTGGCGGTGAGCCAAGGCCGGCGCTGGCTGACAGAAGATTGTTGTGTCTTTCCTGGTGCAGTAAAGTGCTCAGAGATGCCTGCAGAGAGAGAAACCTACCAGAGGGGGACTGTGTGTGTGTGCTGAGAAGGCAGGAGAGATCCAACTTTAAAATAAACTTCAAGCGCGTGACCAAAAATGTTGGTCTAATGTGTGCATGTATGTGCCGTGTGTGAGGCCACAGTAGTGCACAGTCAGCGTATCCTTCATTCAGGGCCTGTAGGGCGACCTGGCTTTCTGCCTGAGTAGTGCACTACGAAGGGGACGTTAGGTGTCACTGGATCTGCACTGTTTCTCTCTCTCTTTTCACCCAATGAACAAAAATTCTGACATTCAAATAAAATAACACACAGCAGGATTAAAAACGAACTCTATTACATCCTACTCTACTTCACTCTGTTCTACTGTTACATTACACTTTGTCTTGATTAGTTCAGACATTTGTTTGATGTGACAAAGTCTGATTAAGGTGAGCAAACTCGTATGTGCTTGGCTTGTTTGTTCGAGGTAGTGACAGCCAGCTTTGGGATTGGCTAATGATTCAGCCAATAGGATGAGCGAGAGAGAGAGCTACAAGCAGAGTTTCTGATTGGGCCCACAGGTTGAATGCTGACTCGTGGTTGGCTCACAGGACTCGGACATTTGCATAAACAAGGGATTATTTTTTGAATCAATGGTACAGTAATGGTTGATCCGAGTCCACTGAACCAAGGTCAGAATCTCCCCATGATATGTTATCATGATACTGGAAGCTGTGCACTGAGCTGGTCCGACCCTCTGGTAAGTCCCTGTGGTTTCAGGTCTCTCTCCTTCTGTTTACGCCTCAATGGACAGAGCTCCTTGACAATAAAAAGTCCCTCTCACACGTTCCATCTGCGCATCCTAAAAAATAGTGCAATTCTTTTCAGCAATTATATAAATAACTCTAAATTCGTGCTTTCGCTCTCGGTTTGCATACATGTGCGTATATATACTCAATTTGTAATGTATATACATGCCAACATGTATGTAGCAAAATGTTCAATGTGAAAGTTGGCACCCCAACAGATTACTGATGTTTGTTTCTTTTTCTAAAACTAGACAACATATAAAAACAAACAGAAAAAAAAAACATCTTTACTCATAAGAATCTATCAAGTTTAGAAAAATACCCCTACTTTCTTTTTTTTTCTCACTTATCAATCATATTGCAGATTTTTTTTTCTTTTTCTGTGGTGAACAGTCTTGAACTTTGTGCAAACCTTCCTTAGAAAACATAAAATAAAATAAAAATACTAAAAAAGGATTTTAGCGGCAACTCCTGCATCGGTTGGTCGATATAAGGCAGAATGTTTAGCTCGAGGACTTTTAGCACCGTGCTACAACTGGTAAGCTAGTTTAAGATAACACTAACTAAATCTAAACTCTTTCTGGAAATATCCTAATGTGCTGACATGTCCCAGTGAAACAGCTAAAGCCTGGTGCAGGAGTCACTGCCAACGTTGGATTGTGCAGTCGTGAACGTGAAACAGAACTAAATGGAGTCAAAGCAGCGAGGGGGATTATAACTAGAAAACAAAACAAAACCTGGAAGAACCAAGAAGATTGCAACATTTCGCCATTTGCCTGGAGAGAATATTTTTTGTAAGCGCGAAAAAGACGAACAAAAGTTCTATAGAAACAAACAGAACAAGTAAATATTTATAATGAATGACGACTTGTTAGATCAGTCTAATAGAGGAGGGATGAGGTGGAGGGAAGAAGGAGGCTTCTGTCTCCACCCTTTCCTTTCCACCTTCTGCCCTTCTTCTCTGACATCATCATGGGTTCATCTGAAGTGCTCCTTAGACAGGAAGTAAGAAGCTGTGGAACAGGAAGTACCGGATTTTCTCCTGCAACTGTGCTCTGCAGGAGTGATGTGGTTTCCAGGTGTTCTTACCTAACGAGAAGCCAACATATGCTGCTTCCCAGTCCTAGCGCAATCCATGAAGTGGGGGAACTTTGAAACTGACCGCATGTCAGCTACAACTACAACTAACATGAACCAGCCCTTAAACCATTCAGAGTGGATTTTACCATTGACCAGGTTGTTCCTCATTTGCTACTGACCATTTCCCAAGTGGCGAGCAGACATAATCCTGGTTTTCCTGCAGGCTAGGAATAAGGAAGCAGTACTTTCACACCTGCTGGGGCTTCTGGGGTTTCTCCTTCGTATTCCTTGCATTCCTGTTGTTCACACTTTCTTGCTGCTGAGGTGGAGGTCGGAGCAGACCGTGTATGAACGAGGACGGGGGTGCTTGTGAGGACGGTACAGTCCGATGGTTGTGGCTAGGGGTCAGGGATGTCGGGTGGTAGTAGTGCCCAATCACCTCGCTGTAGGCTGGGGGAGCTCCTTCTACTCGAGAGCCCTGTTTCTGCTGCCGGGACAAGGCCTCCTGGGCTTCTAACACACTGATGCCTGAATGGACACTCGGAGGAGGGGCTTGCAGACTGGAAGCAAAACAACAAGGACAAAAACCACTGTAGAAGCAGAAAAATGTAGAGAAATGTAATGTAATGTAATGGAAGAGTAGGGCACAAGCATCAAGATGTTCAAACACTAATAGCCCATTTTCACCGCAGGAAGGAGCCCAAGAACCGTTTTAGGAACTCGGGAACCTTACTTGCCTTTTGACCAAAGGAACCAAGGTTGATTTCAAACACAACAAACGACTGACAACTTGTTTATGGTTACCTGGCCTGCAAACAGGAGCTGGACGGGTCGAGGGGGTGGGAGTCAAACACTGTTCGGTTGGGCGGTGCTCTGACCGACTCGCGGTTCAGCTCCATCTGTTGCTCTGGGTCTCGAAGCTGCAGGGTGCAGGGGCCCTGGTACGGCGGGGGCTCCTCCCCATCTGAGAGGCAGATGGTGGGGGGAAGATCGATGAGGCTCTGGGGCAGGTAGGGATATGTCGGCTGGAAGCGACTCGGGGCATATGTGTGCTGGAAGCGCTGGGACTGGAGTGGAGGCTGGGACTGGGACTGGGCGTGCTGAGGCTCCCGCTGTAGGTAAGACAAGGGGACCCCTCTGTCTGGAGGCCGTGGGTTATACACCTGGTGCTGTGGTGAGGAATAACAAATTACTGCTGTGTTATACTGTATAACATTAAACGGAATTGTCATAAACTGAGTTCTTGGTTAATTTTGTTTATTTCTGGTTAAATGAACTTGCCGGGACTAAATGTTACTTCTTGGTAAAAGAAGAACTCACCTCGTTTATACCACTGTTTGTTCCCGTACCCTCAGAAGACCACAGACCTCCCTCCTGAGAGAGAGAGAGAGAGAGTTGATCTATTGAGTAATTTCACTTTGATTTAAACCCATTCACCAAATGTAACACATGCATCTTTAGTACTATTGACATACCTGTCACCCATTCTTGTGCTTTGTCAACAAATACTGTATTGTATTTCATGTCAATAAAGCTGATTTAAATAAAACTGAAACAGAGAGTAGTATGAGTATATGTACCACAGTTAAGCAGTCCAAACTATTCCAACAGGATACTATATATGCTACTGTTGACACATATTTTAGAAGTTAGTATTTCAAAAATATATTTATTGCATCTTTTTGTTTTTATTAAATAATGAATTAATTGTGACAGACAGCATGTACCAACAGACATATATCAAGACAATTTAAAACTTCCTTCACATACATTTTAAAAAGTAAATTGTATATATTTCGTTTTCTGTCGAAGAAGCTGCAGCAATACATTCGGAACATTTTCCAGCTGTGAGTAGCTCTTGTGTTTCTGTTGCGTGTTGCGCTATGGGACAGCTGTGTCCGTCAAAACCACATTTTGAAATCAAGCAACTTTAGCGTGATGTTGACATTTTTAAGCACACTTCTTTGTGTTATTGTTTCAGTGAATTTGTTTATTTGAACAAATGTGTTTGTTTTGATTTTGTGTATGACATGAACACTGCACTGCTGTGCTTTTTATAGTTTGATTCCATTTTTGTCCACTAGAGGGCTCAGCTGGTGTACAACAAACACTCACTGCTACAGAACCTTTTTAAATGTCCCCATATTTTCACAAAGTACTATCTTTATGTCTCAGTGAATCTTGTAGCTGCCCATATGAAGCCTGCTCTTTCTGCAGTATCTTTACATCTAGGTAATACTGGAAAATACATATAACATTTCTCAAATTTCACACTGTTTTTTTGTTTAAAAAGTGTTGAGCAATGCACACTTTGTTATTGTCTTTTCATTGTTGCAAATCATCAAAAGCAGCTCTTTACTATAAAAATGTCTGGAAGGAACTTTTCCAACTTTTGTGCAAGTTTTTTGTTCTCTGGCAGCAGTTTTCCTGCCCGTCTGTCTGCCTGCGTGTCTGACTGACTGACCGTATGTGTGTCAGTGTGTCTGTCTACTAATCCAAATTAACTAGGACAATGACTCCCTTGAGCTTATCAGGAGCTCTGTGTGTGTGTGTGTGTGTGTGTGTGTGTGTGTGTGTGCAGGATTATGCTTCATCCTTTACTCATATCTTACTTGTAGACTGAAGCTACACACACACACACACACACACACACACACACACACACACACACACACACACGCATCATCAGTGATTCAGTAGCAGGTGATTCAGGGAGCACAAGTGAAGTCATATGTTTGTAAAAGCCTCAGGTGTAAGTCAGCGAGTGCGCGTGCGTGTTTCTTGAAATAGTCTTTGCGCGCCGCCGTGGCCCTTAATGAAGCAATGAGTCAGGGTGTTAGCATTAGCCGGCAGCAGTGTTTAATCACTAAGATCACATGCTGTCACTCAGCACTCCTCAAACCCTGTTTGTCTTCTGATTCTTTCATTAATTAATGAACTATCCTCACTGTGAAAACACAGCTCTTCTCCTCATTCTGCACTGTAGGAAGTCTGTTAAATAACGATGAATAATACATTATAGATTTCATATTTTTAATTCACAATGTTTCCATTGATTTCTTTGTATCTATAAAAAAAGATTTTTCTGTATTCATTTTATTTATATGGTTTGACTATATATGGAATATTTGCTTACACCTGATGTTTTTATTGAATCACGTAAAGTAATCTTATGTTTCTTCAGTGATATTTGAGTCAGCTAACTGCTTTTAAGTGTCACACTCATACAGGCTGTAATTCAAACGTTTTCATTACTTGCATTAATGTTTGTTTTTTTTGACTGAATACGTGCTGCTGTTTATATTTAATGCTCTCTGTTTGCTCCACATGTTTAAACATCCTGCTTTCTGTGACACATAAATAGCTGCTATGAAAGCGCGTTAGTCACTTGAAGTTTGAGGCAGCAACTTGCAATATTAACACCCATAAAGTCGTTAAGTCTTTTCTATGCAATATGCTCTATTGTGTTGTACTAGTGCTGATACAATCTAGATACAAGTGTCAAGACAGACCGGGGGTAAATGCAGTGTTTGACTTACGTTGGCCAATGGCAGGTGTCTCCTGCGTGTGGGGGCGTGTCTGGAGAGGAGGGAGCGTGCTGATAGGCGGTAGTGGTTCAGCAGACAGGTGATGACCACCACCATCACCATCATCACCACCACGATCACCAGGATCTGGACAAACTCCAGCTGGGCTACAACAACACAGAAACAAAGATCCAGATCAGTTTACTCGTCACGGTTAGTCCTACTCAGCCTGTGAAAACAGCTGTACAACGTCTTCTGTGGCTCTGGTGGAGTCTGAGAAAATGACCCTGATGATGGCATAGTGATGTCATCAGGGTTATCCGGCTGGAGGCACACAAATGGTTTATTAAATTAATTATTAAATAATACCGTATATAAGGTGCTCCACTGCAAATATAAATGACAGAATATATAGGCCTACAGCTCCGTTGCTTCCCGTTGTGACAAACAAATAACAAAATATATAAAGTGAAAAACAGATACGAGGCCACTTTTCCTGAGAAATCTGCTTTTCTGACCTGCCCTGCATCTTCATCTCTCTGTGTTTGCAGTCAGTCTCACCTGTTGCTTCTGCCCTAGCGGGCTCTCCCACTCCTCCTCCTCCTCCTCCTCCTCCTCTCCTACAGCTCTCTCTTCATTAGCTACAGCTATCCCTTCCTGACCCTCTCTTGCTGCCTCATAGTGACGGCCAAAGCGGTTCTTTTCAGTGTAGCCTTCTGAATCATTAGTATCAGTTCATTGAAAAGAGTCTTTCAAAAGATTTGTTCACTGAATCGTTCAGTGCTCCGACTGCGTAGTCCCACTCACTGAACTCAGCTCGCTGACTAGTGAACTGAGAACGGTCGTCCGTGAAGGATAAGCCAGTGAGCTGAGAATTTAGTTGGATAAAGATACCGTTTGCAAGCTGAAATAGCAGTGACACACACACGTTATGTATGTGTGTGTACGCAGTAATGTTAAATGTTAGCCTATGCTAATATCAATCTAGATAATGTCATATATCTGGATTGCAGTCCAAGACCAATGTTGATGAATGATTGCAACTAAATGTTAGCAACCCGAATCAGCTGTGTATTTGCTGTCTTGAACACACCCCATTCCTCCCGCTAACGAATGACTTGAACACTGACTGAGTGCTATTCACATACGGGCCCAATGTCAATATGTTCGTGTGTGAGAGAGAGAGAGAGAGAGCGGGACAAGGAGGGGCTGAGCGAATCACTACACTGCGCGCAGCTCTACAATGAAATAAGATTTTACCCATAAATAGTATACAAAAAAGGAAAATCAATATGTCAATGTTGATATTGTGGCGGGTCCCCACCAATTAATCAATTTATGGGAAATACTGCCTTAAATACAAAAACTCGTTCCACCGCATACAGTAGTGCTGAGGTTCCCATAAGCCTAGTCAATAATATCTATAAGGCAGTTACAGTTATAATCACAGCTAAGAAGTCAAAACACTTTATTCAATAGCTCACTGCTTTTAAAAAAAACACTTTTGTATAAAATCAATAAATAAATAATAAAATGTACACATTATCCCACACTTTACCAATACAGTAGCGTCTGATTCTAAATGCACATAAACTGTAAAGTGCCAATACAACAATTGTTGTGAGAGAGAAAGAAGGTTTTCAGACACAGTCCAGACAGAGATGTAGTCCTAATGTAGAGGTCAGAATGTCTGACACACACGCACGCACACACACACACACACACACACACACACACACACACACAGAGCCAGACTAGACCAGACAGATAGACAGGGCTAGCTTTGTTTAGAGACCCCCCACCCCACCCCCCACCTCCCACCACCACCACACACAAATGAAGCATTTTTCTCACACTTCTTTTTCACAGGGAGCAGGCAGAGGTCAGGGCCAAGTCAGACAGAAGAACATAAAGTAGCCTGCAGACAACACACACACACACACACACACACACACACTGCAGACTGGTTTTCAGACAGTTCACACCAGTTCTCACAGTCTTGTTATGTTCTTCTGACCAGCTAACCATTACACAACATGAAGAGACACAGAGACAGTCAGGTGACCCTTATAACTTATTCATAACCGTTTATGAATTCTCAAACCTGTATTTAACCTGTTTAGTTCCTCTGAAACCTAAAATCACTTTAAAAACTTTAAACTTTAAAGAGGCTGACCAACACTGCTGACCAGGTCACACACACACACGAACACATTAGATCAATAAAACATTTAAATATTACCCTGTAACCCACACAGCAGTTCCGACGGGAACAATACTGAAATACAACAAACTGCTCACATGATCAACAGGACCACAACAGAAGACCACAGAGTCTCAGTATGATTGACACAAGTGGGTTGAAACCAGTTAATTTCATTATTTTTATCTGAAACCAGTTGCCCTGTACAGTAGCCTTAATACACTCCATGAAACCTGGTTAAAACCCCATTTTGACTCAGTTGCAACAAAGTTTTCATTTGCAGTCTGGTTTTCATCTGGAGTTTTTTGTAACACAGCAACGGCATTAAAAGTCAGAGAGGCTTTTGGTCATAATCCTGTTTAACCAAACTTGATTTGTTTCTCAGAGTTTAGCCATCGACTGCTGCTGTTTCACCAGAACAGACGACCTCTAAGTGATGGCTGGTTAGAAGCCACCTTCGCTATTTTATCACCCAACTCGAGTTTCGGAATAGACCCCAACTCCACATCCAACAGCTACAGTAGATTATTTACACTGAAGGCAAACCTGACTTTTAGAACAGAACTTCAAAATGAAAGTTACTCGAACGTCTTCAAATTGCATTTTTTGTCTAACCAGCTGTCTAAACCTCACATATATTAAATTTATAGAGGCTATAACCAGACAAAAGCAGCAAATCGTCACATTTGAAAAGCTGTAACCAGTGAATATTTGGCATTTTTGTTTGATAAATGACTTACAGCTCACTTTCTGTCAATCAACTAATTGATTAATTACTCTACTGTCCTTAAAAGAAAAAATAAAATAACTTGAGTATCATCCTCCCAACTTCAAGTCAGCAACAATTACAGCCCATAATGTATAAAACACATCAACACAGAGAAGGAAATCACAGTCAAAAAGGGCCAACTGATCAAAGGTAGATTTCCTTTGCTGTTAGAGATGAGAAACTCACCGCACAGTTGCGTCTGAACACAGTTGTCATGATTATGACTCCCTGACGAAGGCTGCATAGTCTCCTCGCCGTACAAGAGCTTTGCTCAGACCAAGACTTTCTCTCGTAGATGTTTGTATTCCAGCGATTATAACCTGAAGATCTTTACCCAAGGTAGCAAGCTAAAACTAAACCAAAACAACAAAAATAAAAGAAACTAATACAAATCTTCCCGCTGCAGTAAAACTCTGAACTACATGTCCTGTGGATGCTCCGACACCGTGTGTCCTCACCGGTTGACACACACACACTCTGAGGCACAACCAAGCTTTGTCTGCAACTTTTTCTCACACACATTCCCACACTGTCCAGACACACACACACACACACACTAAGGAAACAGCTGACTGGGCCCCTTCATCACCCAATAGCTGTGAACAAAAGGGGTCAATGTGAGGGAGGAGGGGAGGGAGAGAAAGCGACAGAGAGAGAGGGGAGAGAAAAAGAGGGGGAGTGGTGGGAGCGTCTGGGAGACACAGATGGGTCAGAGGGATGGACAGAATAATGATGAGAGAGAGAGACGAGGGGGGCGGGGAGGGGGCAGAGTCTGAAGCTTGAACTTCTCCACTCATTAGCACACATGAAAAATGAGGAAATTTAAAGCAATAAACCGATCTGTTGTAAACTTATCTGCTCAATATTTATAACAAAGACATCAGAGTCCTCCATGTGTTGGTTCCAAAGCTTCATGCTAACACTACAGCATACACTGTGTTCAGTATTGGTATGGCCCCCAGCAAGTGACTACTACCATTTGTAGCAACTCTAAAGAGTCTTGTCGTTTTATGTACAAAATAGGTCATATTTTACAGGAAATATGATTCAAAATGATTAAAGGGATACTCCACTGAAAATCTGTCTTTTGAGTGTTTAATCTACTTCTCTGCTTTTAAAATACTGCCACCATGCCAATATGTTGCTAAATATGCTTCAGCTGGAGCTTTGGAGCATGACATGGAAGTAGTGTATTTGTTATGTTGTGGAGAAATTATGAGAGATTGGAAAACATAGTGATCATATGGATCACAGTTTTAGAGGTTTCTATGGGCATTTTGAATTGCATTTGACTTTGAGTCTCCAGAGCTGCTGTCCTCTGTGAAGAAGCAAGCTATAAACTTTTCTTGAGTATTTCATAGTCAAAAGACCCAGTCACATGGTCCCACTTCCACTTTTCCACTTCCACTCATATTTGTTAATACATTATGTGAAGATTAAATATTTCAGTTACTGAAAGAAAGTGAAGGAAGGAAGGAGGGAAGGAAAGATGGGGCCCAAGAAGGGAGAATTGAAGTGAGGTAGGAGAAATGGGAAGACAGAACACAAACACACACACGAAGAAACATAAACACACAGACTAAAATTATGAAATGTAAACAGTCACATTCCTCTGCTTATTAAAGAGAACTGTTATCATTGTAAAAGGCAAAAAAGGAACAGACACTTAAACACACTGTGATGCCAGCCTTGCCATCTGTGTGAAGCCATCCAGACCTCCACTACGTGTGTGTGTGTGTGTGTGTGTGTGTGTGTGTGTGTGGGCACACTGCCTGCTGACAGCTTGTCTGTCTCTCTGTTCTGTCAGCTGGTGCTGAACTCCGTCTTTCAGCCAAAACACTCCCACAACTCCTTTCTCCTTTCCTTTCCTTTCTTTTCTCATTCTTTCTAGTCATTCTCTCTTTTCAAACTCAAACATAACAAAACCTGTCTTAATGTTTTCCTGACATTATACAAGATGACTACATTACCAATGCAACAATTTCATTAGTCATCATTGCATTATGAAAAGGCTTACTTAAATGATTATTGTTGTGGTTCCCAAACTTTTTCTGTCATGCCCCTCTTTGGAATCTGAAAAAAATCACTCCTTATGACATAAATTGATTGCATTTTTACCAACCAATAACAATACTGTGGACTCCAGTAACAAAAGGAGCCAAGTTGAATTTGATGTTTCTTTCTATGGATGAAAGCTAAACTTGACCCACAGTGCTAAAAAAACACACACGACTCTCCTGCTATATTAACGGTGAAGTTGAGAAAGAGAAAGGCTTCTTCATGTTTCGGTTTGACTGATGTGTTTGTTTGATGAGAATCAGACTTTTTGTCCCTGTCCATCCTGCACTTAACATGTGGTTTTGCTTTCTTAGTAGATTTTGTAACCTGAAAATTGATAGCCTTATTTCTTCATTGTTTCCAGATTAATTGGATTAAAACATTGAAACGTTTTTCACGGCAGATATTTTGTCATAGAACGAAAGCACAGGTGGAACTGATAACATTACTGATGGCTCAGAGACTGCAATCACTAATGTTATTAATTACACTCGTGTTTAACAAGTCAAAACGTCTGCTGTGAAAAATGTCTATTCCACTTCAGTCTGCATTAAGATGATATTTCATTCTAAGTTACAAAATGAACCTCTTTTATTACATTTTCCATCCAGTTTAAGAGGCATATATGTTTTTACACTTTCTTTAATTATTAATTTATTAGTTATTGGATCATTAATGACAGAGTGCGACAGGTTTGTTGCAGTATTGAGGAAATGTAATAAAAATGTGCTGTTTCCATTCAGCTTCTCTGATTTGACGAGTCATAATTCACAGAAAATACTTGCTGACTGTGTGTGTGTGTGTGTGTGTCTGCCAGCCTGCAGTAAAAACTTGTCAGCTCCCAAATGGGGAGGTCAGCGGGTCAGTCCACAGACCTCCTCCCTCCTCTTTCTTGTCCTCTCTTATTTCTCTCCCTTTTCTCTCTATTGCTTCTTCCTTCTCTTTCATTTCCTGCTGTCTGTAAATCCCTCCCTTACCTCACCCCTTCCACTCTGCATACTAACAGGAAAATGATTTTCTCATGTTATGTTTCCATCCAGATGTTCTGCACATTGTAAGTGAATTTCCAAAAGAAGGTGTAACAAAATTACCTAATGATATCGATACACCAATTTTTCCACATTCCACATTTTCAACTCAGGTTTGTTTTGTGCATATTTAAAATACACATAAAAAGAAACGTAAATGTACTTTCTTTTCTTTCTCTTACTCAGCCATTCCACCTCTTTTTTCCTCCCTCCCTTCTCTATCTCCCTCTACTTATTCTTTATCCCTATTTCACTTCCTTTCAATTTCAGAAGCTTTTTTGGCATGACAAAATCATTTTAAAGTAAATGTGTTGTGCAGATGCACCGGTGAAAAAACATCCTTAAGGCCAAAACATGCCTCAGTGAAGATATGCAATAACGTTTCTTTAACACTGAGCCAAGCAGCACTCAGGGTTTACTGTATTTGATTTCTGTCACATTTTTACATCATAAATGCGTACAGATTGTTAAAATACTGAATGCATAGCCTTCTTAAGCTTCTCTCACAAACTAAATTAACAATTTTTAGGATTTTTTATGGCTGCATCCAGAAATAGTGAGGTTATAAGTCAATGCAGTCCCTCACCCCCAGATAATATTCAAAAGGATGGAAGTTGAGTATAATCCCCCCCCCCCGCCGCCGCAAATGTGTTATTAATTTAAAAACAGATTTATGTTCCAGAGGTTCTCTACATGATGGTCTAAAAGCTGTTTTCAAAGAGCTAGGAATGAATAAAAAAAATGTTAAATTGTTGTATTTATTAATACATTTGTATTTATTATTATTATTATGTCTATCATGTAAACTGGTGCTAAGAAAAGATATGCAGAGGACATGACCTCTGTGGTAGCGACCACCCTTTCAAAGCATCCATGTCTTTCAAAATTATACTGTTTGTTGATATTCTGCTCCTGATGTCTGTCTTCAACTGACTCGTCTTTGTGGCGACAATTTTCCAATTTGTTTCAAATTTCGACAAAACGACTTGTTTGTTTTCTGATAACTGAGACACTGTGGACGTTCCTCCTTTAATCACGTTACATTCTGCTGTTGGTTTGGTCACTGGCAGGAAAAGCTGAGAGACCAATCAAAAGTCAGGACTGATGTGTGTCCATTGCACCATCCTGAGAGAGCTGACTCATCAACTTTAAATCTTTTCCTCTCTGGTTGTTATGTACTGACTGACTGAGTATTTACTGACCGGCCAAGTTAAAGGGGCACTCCAACAGTTTTACAGCTCAGCTGCGGCTTGGAGACTACAATATATAAAAGAAAGCCTATGTGTTATAAAAATGGAGGTGTGGAGTTTGAAAGACGTGGATGATTGGCAGGATTGAAAGGTCTAATGGAGGAAAACAATTAAAGGTTGCATTATGGCAAATGTAGGATCTAGAGTTTTTCGAGCTTGATAGGAACTAAAAGTCAGGATATGCATCGATTTTGACTGTTCTTTTTCAAATCTGTCTCTTGTGAGTCGCCCCACTTTATGGAAGTACAATAATACATCGCTGCAGTGCCCCTTTAATGTACATGCTTCTGCTGTCAGCAGATCACTGACCTCATCTCCTCAACTTGCCTTGTGCAATTTAGGAGAAAACAACAAAAAAGCCATTAAAACACTTTCACTTCTTGGTCATGTTGCATGAGAGACTGTTGATCTTTTCCCTCCCTCTGGGGTGTTGTCTAGACAGGAGGAGGCTGTAAGCCTGGCAGGCAGGCAGACACTCCATGGTTAATCTAAAGCAATTAGCTCATTTGTCATCCGCTGCCTGCTCTCTGTCTATCTGCCTCCTCCTCCTCCTCCTGCATTCAGCTAAAGGTCACAGGCGGTCGTTGCCGAGTCAGATGGCTCAGAGAGAGCAGACAGACGGGGGGGGGGGTTTCAGGAGGACGGAGGGAGGGGTGAAAAAGAGGATGATATGAGGGTAGGAGAGAGGAAGGGATACAGAAAGACAGGGAGGAAGAATACATGGTGGGAAGAAAGGATGCAGTGGAGGAAACAATGGAAAGAAGTAAGGGAGGAAAAGAAGGAAATGAAAGGAGGATATAGGGTGCAGTAGAGTCATGGTTTCTGCATTATTTTGAATGGCAAGGATCATTTATATCTAATAGTTATTAACAACATTTTACACCAATTTTAGAACGTTTTACACAACAACAGACAGCAAACTTGAACACCAACATACTGTATGTCTAAGCAGCCACAGCAAGTAAGCCTGAAACCTGCAAGAACATGATGAGGGAGTGAGACAGGACGTGCATGTGGGCGAAAGATGTGGCCTATGACCAGTTCATCATACAGTAGTTTATGCAGCGCAGTGAGGATACGGCCATTTCATACAGGAAACAAGCGTATACGCAGACACAGATGCGCATTCAACCAACACTGGACCCATTCATATGAGACAGCTGTCAGACTGTTTGGCCTTGTTCAGACTGCCAGCCCAAATCCATTTTTAGGCATATCCAGATTGATTTTAGAAAGTCTGGACAGCAAAAAAACCACACGAAATGTGATTTTTGCAAATCGGATCCAAGCCACATTTGGAGGTGGTTTGAAATGCGATTTCCACAGATGCGTCTCGACGTCGACGCTTTTGCCTCTCAACTTCGGATTTCAAAGTGTCTTTTGCGTCACTCGCGACGCGACACACAATGATGACGTCAAATCCAGTGCATCAGAGCAGCTGAGCAGAATCCGTGCTGCTACAGAGGAGTTCTGCACTGCGACTTGACAGCGCAATTGTTTGGAGGGCGAGATGATGGATCTCCATTTCGCATGCCTCCGCACTGGAAAGCCGCTTCACCAGCGTACGTAGTTACTGACGCCTACATCGTTACCACAGCAACCCATGCACTTAGGTTGGTGATGTCCGAACACACAAATCCGATCTGATCACTTGCAAATAACAGTGCGGACAGTCTGTCTTAAAGAGCTGATTTGAGAAACAAATCTGATTTGCCTGCAGTCTGAACAAAGCTTTAGACATTGTTAGCAAAGACTCTAGTCAGTGTAGTTCACAGACTTCACTGATACCTGAGAATCACAGGGAGTTACACTGGGCGAGATGATAAAAGAAAGTTTTTGTTTCGTGTCTCCACTTCTGTTCATATTCGCACACTCCCTCTTTCTCTCTCTCTCTCTCTTTCCGTGGTGTGACGGTTAGATGATGTTTGAAAAATATTAAATGAAAAATCTGCCAAACCTCCAAAATTTTAGAGCAACCTTTACTTACCAGATGTATTTTACTGTATAACCAAGAGCTGTATCCAAATCACATTACGTATTGTACAGTATCACAGTACAGCAGCAGTAATTACCGTTAACTCAATTACTCTGTAGCTGCCTGGATTGAACTCTCTGTGATGGTCTGTCTGACAGGATGATCAGTGCCCTGATGTCTTTGGTTACTTTGATTCACTTGAAAAAGTCTAAACTCTCCAAACCAGCTCAATGTGTTCGCGAGCCATAGAAAGACCTGCTGCAAGTCGCATCACGTTGCAGGAAGTATTATAAATAGGCTATACATATTGATAATTAACAGATCCCCCCACAAATACCGGTGTACTACACCTTTGTATCCCAGTAAAAAAGGGGAAAAACACAAGTTTAAACTTTTTTATTAACTGATGGTCTTTATTATGCCTGATTTTAGGGGGTGCTGCAGCCCACTCAGCACCCTTACTTCCTGCGTCTATGGAAGGACATAAAACATGAGAGAAGGAACGAGAAAAGAAGAAGAAATAAAGGGAAGGAAATGATACAGGATACAGGCAGGAGGAAAAAAAAATAACGTTTAGATAGGATCAACGACCAGAGAAGGGGAAAGAAGAAGACAAGGAAGGAGAAAGAATAAAAAAATCAATGACGAAAAGGGAAGAAAGGGAGAACGGGAGGGAGAAAAGGGCAGGAAGAGAGAGAAGCTTGCTTATTCCTCCCTCCCCCCTTCCTTTCTCAGTCCTCGGATGACTCGACAGTCTGGGTAGTCAGAAATAGCACAGACAGCTGTGTGTGTGTGTGTGTGTGTGTGTGTGTGTGTGTGTGTGTGTGTGTGTGTGAGAGAGAGACAGAGTTATAGGTCATAGGTGCACACAATTTGCTTGCTTGCCAATTTCCATGAGAAAGGCAATAGGGGGTGGAATGGGGGGCACACGCACAAACACACACAAGCAAACACACACACACACACAAACACACACACACACACTCCATTGACTTTGAAAGCCACAGTCATGGTGCAGCCAACAAGTGTGGGAACTTTGGTCCACAAAACTCCCACTGCTGGTGGGAAAACAAGAGAGGGAGGCATGTATTTTTGTGTTGGTGTGTATGTGTGTGTGTGTGTGTGTGCGGTTAAGGGGGTCAATTATCATCCCTTCTCATCTTTCTGTCTCCTTTCTGATTCTCATCTTTCTTTCTTTCTTTCTTCGCTCTGAAAAGGGAAACTTAATTTTCAACATGTCGCGTTTGGGACGACACACTGTCATGTTTACTTGAACTGGACAGACACAGTGCAGCAGGAGTGGGAGAATCACTAAATGTTATATTATATCGTGATACTGAAATACAGTATATCGTGATACTGTAAACTGTCTGGAAAACGAACTGAGAAACTACTTATAGATAAAACAACTAGATGGAAATGTCATTTTTTGAAGTGAATAAAAATACCTGGCATGTGTAAATACTTAATCATTGCGATTTGCATATCATATACAAATCCCATATTGTCAAAAGCAGTCTTTTCTTAAACTCTGATTTGTATCCTAAAAAGGGTGTTATTTTCCCTCATTTCTCAGGCTTTCTGCAAGTAACTGGCCAAGTTAAATAGTCAGTATACAGAGATTAGAATAGGACTAGACTAAATACAGTACAGCAAAACATAAACAAGTGGAGTAGAGAGGAGAAGAGGAAGAGAAAACTGAACAATGGTAGAGAACACATCAGAGACAAACAAAGTAAATCAAAGATGAACAGTGAAGAAAAGCAGAGTAAAATAAAGTGCTGGAGAGTATAGTAGATTTGTGTAAAGCGTGATTGAAGTAATAGCGGTAACAGGAACAGAGTAGAGGAGTAGATACTGGAGTAGGACAGGGTAGAATAGATAGAGTAGATCCGAGTAGAGGGGAGGCGAGTGGAGCATTAGCCTAATTTAGTGCGCTAATCCAGGGAACTCCCATGTTAAACTGAGCGTCCCATCTGAAACACTAGCTATGCTAACGCTATCAGTGAGTAGGTCTCAGACTCTGATACAAGTTGCTGCTCACACAATCAATGAGAGAAATGAATATGACTTTTATAACATGCTTTTCAAATGTTTAAGATCTTAATTTCCATGAGGCTGGTATTATAATCATATCAGCATTTTAGGAAGCTAATTAGCTACAGACTGACAAACTCAACTAGGCTACTTCCTGAGCAAAGGTGCATCTGTAGTTGTTCACGATATCAGTAAAAAAAACTGATAACTGAACTGTGTCCAAACATGTGCATATACATTACAAGCTACCCATTATCATATCACATCTGTGCATATAATAAACAAGATTAGATTTTCACTCTGAACTACAAATGTTAACCTCATGGTGGCACTAGAGGAAAAGTCAGAGGATCACCAAAGTCAATAGGATTCCTCCTCTTGGGACCTTGAATATCTGTATAAAATAAAATGGAAATCCATCCAATAGTTGTTGAGATATTTCAGTCTGGACCAAAGTGGTGGACCGGCTGACAGGCCGACATTGGCATCCCTAGAGCCATGTTGCTATCGTGGCTAAAAAAATGCCTTTTGTACTGTGTATCAAATATGAACGCCACCTTACAAAGCTGTGTTTGGGAAAATGTCAATTACAGTGGCTTATACATTATAGAGGATTCATTTTCCACTACTGGGTAGAGCTGAGTGGTATAATAATGAACATCCTGTAACCGTGAACAGTTTTGAGTTTTCTGCATCCAATCACACATCTGTGATTAATTGTTTTCATGAGCAACATGGATTAGCAGCTGATTAGAGCCATTTAAAGCTTTAAAGCTGCAACTTTCATTTAAGAGCCAGATGCTTGAAGAACTGTTGCATACATCACTTGGCTTGATAGTTAGCTCTAAAGTCATTTTATTGAGTTGTATTTACATTACTTTGAAGAATGCTACTTTATTAGCACTTCCTACCTTGCTATGCTAACTCATCAGAATAATGTAACATTATGAAACAGAATTTCAAAGAAGCAAAAATATATTTATATTTGTAGTTATATTTTCCAGGGTTTCTCCTTGATGTATTTCTTTATTTATTTATTTGCTGAGGTGGACTGTGGTTGGTTTGAAGCTAAAATAAACAGAAAATATCTCCAGCGTGTGGACAGTAATAACCCAAGCTATAATTTCCATTCCAGCACTAGGGACATAAAAATAATGTAGACTTAAGACAAATGACACAACATCTGCCTGATGGCTGGTGCAAGTATTTAGCAAAAATTCAATCACTCTTTGTTTATGTTCTAACTTTCTCATCTTTTGTTTCTGCTTACATCATTTCACTTCCTTTAAGAACATGACTATGGCAATTCAACATCTTAAAATGTACTTCTCCAAAAATAAAATAGAAAATAATGTAAAATTATATAAAGTAATATAAAATGCATAATGCAGTCAGAGCTTCTGGTGCTGCCCACAATCAGTCAGAACAGAGTGACTCATTAAATACCCAGAGAGTGTTGTGTTTTAAATGGTCTAAGAGTTTGAATGTTTGCGTTATTTCTGGTTTTTAATGTAACCACAAACAGCAGTCTGGCTGGCTTTAAAAAAATAAATAAAATGAATTAATGAATTAAATAGAAGTCTGGCTGTGCTGACATTGGAAACATCAGTTAAACAGAGACAAAACACAGACAAAAGCAAATGGCACACCTAGTGCCGTAATGGACACACGTGGTCATTAATGTTAACAACGGAAAGAGTGAGAGTATGTAAAGTCCAACAAGATGAAGACCAGAAATCACACACACAAGCACACACAAGCACACACACGCGCACTGCTCCTCTGTTTACTAGCTGACCTGCAGTGCATTCTGTCTGAAACATATGAAAATCAAACCTCATTATCAGCTGCCTGTCTGGCTCTCTCTTTGTGTGTGTGTGTGTGTGTGTGTGTGTGTGTGTGTGTGTGTGTGTGCGTGATGCTCATTAGAATTCTAGCCAGAAGGAGCTAGACTACCCCTGTCGTCTTGCACCCCCGCACACACAGTCCTACATACACAAACACACAAACACACACACCGCACAGTCAGACCTTCGTACACAAACGCACACTGTTCATTTGAATGTGAAAGAGAGAGGGAAGTCAGACAGAGTCGCAGGTCACATGCAGAGGGCTGTGTGTGGGTGCCTGCGTACGTGTGTGTGTGTGTGTGTGTGTATAATGGCTCTGATCCAATGTGATACTAGACATAATAGTAATCATTAACAGTCTGCAGTGCGTGTATATGTACACACATGCACACATTCACAGTGCAGCAGGTTAGTAACAGAAAGTCAATCCCTGCTGTCTGCAGTGCCAAACACTGCCAAAGTGCCCATGAGCCAAGGCGTCTAAATCTAAATTTACATTTATCTTGATAAAGATACATTTCAGTATTTTCTAACAGGCTACATCAGGACAGTACATGACATTTCCTTTGGAAAGGATTATTTTCATCATTGATTAATCTGCTGACTATTTCCTGAATTATCAACTAATCATTTGGTCTATAAAACATCAGAAAGCATTTCTAGAAATGTTCTAGAGCTCAAGCTGACGTCATCACGTCTCGTTGTGTCCGATCAACAGTCCAAGACCCAAAGAGTTTCCTATAATTGAAAAGTAGCACATTCTCCCATCTCAGACGCTGGAGCTGTTTTTCTTGAAACATTACTTTTGGCGATTAATTGATTATCATAATAGTTGCTTGACTAATCGATTAATCGCTTTATTGTTTCAGCTCTACTTTCCTTTCATGTGCTGACTTAGTTTACTGTTTTTGTTTGTCAGGTTAAAGATTCTGGACTTGTGGACTTTGGGCTGATTGGTTGATTGAACGTCTGGTTAGATGCCATTGGTTGTTGTACCTATTACCAGTTTAATTATATGGCATTTAGACTTTATAATGAAAATTGAAATGAGTAACTTTAGGTCGGTAAGAAATTCACTGTGTCGCATCTGACCCCGTTTCAGCTAAACTATTTTAAAATATTTAAAAGCTGCAACAACAAAGCAAACTACATTTACATTGTGTCATAAATCCATTTCTGCAAAACTTTGCTTCCTGAAATGAAACCAATATCTTAATACCATCTTCCCAAAACTCAGTTGGTGGTTGAAGGTCTTTAGCTGACTCATAACTTTAACAACAAGCCAGAATGTGTTTTAATAACACACCAGAAGTCATTTTCTAAGAGCCGGAGACAATGTTTTTTTAGCGGTGAGGACCTGCACAGAGTTTGCCTTTTATCTTCTTCATGAGAGCATTAAGGGTGTTTCAGTGACAATCAGGAGCATTGATGTGGCAAAAACTGAGTCTATAAAATATTCAAGGACAAACCTGTTATGCTGAAAGTGCAGGTGCACGTGTGTGTTAGATAAAGTGAATGCAGTTGTGTGAGAGAGTATGAGATCAAGCCTGCAAAGGAGGGGGATATGGGTACGTGTGTGTGTGTGTGTGTGTGTGTGTGTGTGTGTGTGTGTGTGAGAGCCAGGCATGCTGTCCGTGTCCAAACAGTGTTTTGCTGCCAAACCAAAACCAGCTCAGCCGGTCCTTACACACACACACACACACACACACACACACTGGCTAGACACAACAATGTCTGAATGTCTGACCCTGTGTGTGTGTTTATGTGTGTGTGTGTGTGTGTGTGTGTGTGTCTGGGAAAATCAATTCCACATTAATAAACAATGGTAATGAATTGAAAGCACATCTAGTTGTGGCTACAGTTTACGTAAATGTGTGTGGAAAACAGGTCAGCATTATGAATAATGCTAATGTCTACACGGACATCGATAATGTGTGTGTTCAAACTGCGTGTGTGTGTGTGTCGCGTGATTCAACAAGCAGTTTTCCCTGAGCTAGCATCGACCCAGCCTCATTGAAAGCTCTACTAATCAATACTTTAACAATGAATCAAATGACTACATGTAATGTGAAAGGGGTCGCTCGTAGTGATGAACCCACTCCGCAGCTCTACGGAGCTTTTTAGCTTTTTTTACCACCTGAACATCAGGCAGCTAAAGAGTCAGATTTTTTTCTCAAAAGTTGGTGGAGACCAAACCAGAGCTAAAAGTATAGTGATGTTGGACTTACATTTATCTGATGGACACAAACACAACTGGAATGATAATGTTAATCTGTGTCTGCTGGTTGTGTAAATACGCAACTGTTTGTTAACACCATAACAACAAGTGACAAAAAAAAATCAATTAATGCTTAATGGCATTATGAAATATTGTTATCAATGTGCTGTTTTGTCATCGTCATTTAATTTTAGGTTTATTTCAGTTACTTGAAATTCATTCTGAGACTCTTTAGCAGACAAATGTCGTGTCATTTCATAATAGACCAGTGATTCCCAACCTGGGGGTCGGTACCCTCCAGGGGGTCTCAAGATAAATCTGTGGAGTCATGAGATGAATAAAAAGATAAGACTGAAAGAAATTACATTTCTGTAACACAAGATTATGTTTTTTTTTTTTTACAACTTTTCTCTGTTTTTTTGTTCTGGTGAAATCTTATATAGTTCCACCTCTTCAGCTCTGAAAATCTTTCAAATGAAACAAAAAAATGCTTGAACTGCTCATAATTCATGTCCACACTGTGGCCATAATGTGTGATGAGGTGTCACGAGAGGACATTTTAAAGGGTCGCAAGCCAAAAAAGTCGAAAACCACTGTAATTGACAACAATAATATCTAAGTCTAAGGTGTCATAATAATAATGCTGCAGTTCTTTACCTCCACTTTTTCTTCAGCACACAGAATTGTATCAATATTGAAATAATTGCTTTAATGCTCCCTCTGTTTCACCATTCAGTAGCCGTTGAGCAAGACACTGAAGCTTCACCTGCCTCACCAGAGGTGGTCAACAGCAGGAACAGTAGAAACACCTGGCTTTGAAAAGATCTTTTCTTCCTCAAAGACTCTGCTCAAATGATGATCCTCCGCATGAATCAACTCGCCCTCGCTTTTGTGTCTGTTAATGTGTGTGTGTGTGTGTGTGTGTGTGTGTGAGAGAGAGAGAGAGAGAGAGAGAGAGAGAGAGAGAGAGAGAAATAACGTCTTCTTTAGACAAAACAAATCTCTGCAGAAACCCAAACAAGATCACTGTGACAAAGCCATTCAAACGAAGCATAGCAAGGAAAGTTTAAAAAAGGAAAGACTGAGCGAGGGAGGCGTAGTGAAGCAAAGCAAAAAGTGAAAACATTTAAAAACAGAATTTCTGCTGGTCGGGAAAAATTCTCAAGTCAACGTTTATCACATGTGACATCTGGCAAAAAACCTAAAACACACCTGGACATTCTGTTTCTTATTCAGTCTCTGTGTGAAAGGGAGCAGAGAACATTTCCGCTTCACTGCTGACAGTGACTGATGTTGTCAACATTTCTCTGCAGCATCAGTGTCAGAAATGTTTACCATGAGTGGATCTGTTGTTGAGTAATGAAGGCTTAATGGATGGATGGATGGCAAACAAGATGGGAAACTGGCTCTGTGCCTATGGAGCACAAAACAATATGGGCCTCATATATATATACTGTATATATATGTATATACATGTGTGTGTGTGCCAGCTGGCAAGGCCTACCCTCTCTCTACCGAACGAGGTGTGGGAGGTTGTTGGACACAATGAGAGCAGAGATTGTGTTTCTGATGTTGCCAAGAATCTGTCAACTCAGGTGTGATGGGAGCTTTTTTCAAGAAACTTGTTGGCTCTCACTTTACTTCCTGCAACAAGACCCTATCCTTCCTGGCCCGTCCGTAGAAGGCAGAAAAACGACTTTTTAAGAAGTTCCTCAAACTTTCTAAATAGAATCTTTTCGTCCACATCTTCCCTCTTCTACAGACTCTAAAAAGAGAAGCGTTTCTCTTTCTAAGGCCTTGTGGTTGAACTGGACCAAGACACGGAGCACAAAGCAACATATGGGTGAGGTGGAGTCTGATGTGATAACGGGGCGACACTCTTAAGGCTAGAAAAATGATGAAGTACAAACTTTGATGAATCTGATCAAGGTTGCAAGACTTAAACGTCATGTTTTGTGCTTTTAAATTTTCTATTTTTGGCCTTAAGAGAGAGTCGCGCCTTCCCATCATCAGGCTCCCATTCTTACTTGGACTGCACATTCAACGTCACTGCAGCAACTTTAATGGAGTCAAAACGGGTATGTTTAGGTTAAGTAAATACATTTGCCTGGCTCAGACGCCACAGATGCTGTAAGTTCCAACTATTAATGTTTTTTCGATCACTTGAGGGCAGCAGAACAAGGTCCAAACACAACACTGACATATTATCACCTTGTAAATTTCTCATGGCGAATGTGTTAGCAAGCAGTTGCCTTTTTACACATCCAACAGACATAGAGCAACATTATCATTCATTTTGAGTTGTGTTTGTGTCCACCTGATGAGCCCTAGTGCAATATTCATTCTCATTTTAGTTCTGTTTTGGCCTCCACCAAGATTTTATCAAGACATTACCACATCACCACAAAACATGTGCAGAAACATTCACTACATTCCTTAAGATTACAGTCTGCAGATGTCAAGTACATATGTGACAGGTTTTTGTTAAGATTAATTGATCATTTTGTCTATAAAATGGCAGGAAATAGTGAAAACTGCCCCTCACAAATTTCCAGTTCCTAGGTGAAGTCTTCAAATTGCTTGTTTTGTCCAACCAACAATCCAAAACACAGAGATATTCCATCAAGAGCAGGCTTACATTATCGTTTTCCAAAAGCTCAGTTTTCCCTGTCAACACTAAAATGTATGTATGTATGTATGTACGTTCAGATTTATGTCCTCTGAAGACTAAAAGCTCAGTTTTGGGGTTTGAAAAACATCAGCTTAGTGTGGACAAAAGGCCAAAATGGAGAGAAAAATATTTTTTTTTTTCCAGATTTAGCCAGCTTAGTGTGGATGTAATCTTGGCCATAGCTGAAAAAATGTGAATAATCAGAACTATGATTAGGCTACTTGAATACACAGCATTATTGTGATAAAATGTTATTTTGAATGTATCTTTTATTACTCACCTTTTTGCCCTAAAACCATTAAAATCGCATAATTAGTGTGCAAATAAAGTTGACTACTGTGTCTGTGTGCTTTTCTAACCTGCTTCTCTGTCTAGACACACTGAGGTCTAGCCTCTGTGTGTGTGTGTGTGTGTGTGTTTGTGTGTGTGTTTGTGATAGTCAGAGAGGATGGGGGTTGTTGTCATTGAGGTGGAGCTTGGTTTGCGTCGGGCTGGGTGCTTATAATAAGAACTGCTTGTGCACTGTGGCTGTGTGTTTGAATAGTTGAATGTATAATGATAATTTTTAGTAATATAAACAGAGAGGCGGGGTCCGAGTGTCGTCTGTGTGTGTGTGTGTGTGTGTGTGTGTGTGTGTTTGTGGATGCAAATTACGTGGTCCCAGCTGTTTCCTATGGGCCAGAGGGCAAAGTGAGGCAGACACAGTCCTCCCTACACGTCTGTGTGTGTGTCTGTCTGGGTGTGTGTGTGTGTGTGTGTGTGCGTGCGTGTGTAGGGGTCAAGCCCACAGTCATGAACATCTATGTCACGTGTGTGAGGGGGTTGAGAGTGTGTGCGTGTGGTTTGCAGACTGAAGTGTCTACTGTCTAGACCTAGTCTAGCAGTCAGGACCAGACCAGCTGACGTCTCAGCTTTAGTGTCTTTGTGACACGCCATGATGTAAGGCACATGTATATGATACTAAAAGAACAAAATGTGTATATCACCATGTCAGGAACATGTCAGCATTACTCTTGTGACTCCACATCATCTGCACATTCAGTGAAAATCATATTTTCTGCGACCTTTTCTGACCTTCTGCGATTGTGGGAGCACAGCATTAAAATGTAGGAAAAGGTACTGAACTTCAACATGTAACACGTTACTTATAGTGTTTATAACACGCTATAATTAAATGTAGTTGTAAGGACATTTTGTATTTGTCAATAATTATAAACTCTCCTATGAAGACATTTTTTATATTATTGCAACTGCGTTTTACGACATTGTCATTCATTATCTGTTTACATACCAGACTCCACTTGAGTTGTTGTTGACAAATACATTCATAAAAAAAATTTAAAAAACAAATACTAAATGTTCATATGTTGGCTATAAATGCTAAATGGGGGTGTTAAAGTAAAGTGTTACCCTTGAAATGACACTGAGTATGTAAAAAGTATCAAGCATCAACGTTAGCATTGGATGGTCAGATTATTAGGCTTGTTTAGTAATTATTTGATCAGATATTTTCTGATGTACATCAGGAACCTTCTCTAACTTTAGACAATATTGTATTTAAGCAACGTTCTATCTAAACTAAAGGATCAAAAAAGAATTGGCACTGAAATTTCAAACAATACCCGGAGCTATCAAAATGTAAACTCAACGTGCATATTTAGCATATTTGGAGCCTGTCCAATGCACCATCTGAGACTTTGTCATCTGATATTATATATCAGATGACAAATATATATTGATGATAGTACAGCCAATCAGCTCTCAAGCTGTCACTCAGCTCAGTTGCTGTATTAAACATTTACTGGCAGCAGGAAATGCCTGACGACTTTGAAGCGACAAATCAATCAGTAACACCTCATCAAAGGCATCAAAATATATCTGCACTCTATAAAACAAGCAAATGAAACTGAACTAATCAATGCAGTCAATAAATTCAGTGACGTCATGAAGTTTAAAACGTGCAGGGTCACGTTTTGATAACTTGAAGGGGTGTTTTAAGAGGCTTACACAAACAATGAGATAATTAGCTCAACGTAATCAACATCGAAAAGCAATGAGAAGTAAACTGTAGCAAAATATGACTAAATACAAATACACACACGTACTTCCAAAACCAGCCCCCACTGTTGTGACAATGAACCTTTCACCCCTCCCCCTCCCTGCCTCCTCCTGGCCTGACCCTTGACCTTTGCCCTCCCAGACACCCAGACTGCCTCACTTCACCCCCTCTCCCTGCAGATGCTGAGCAACGTTGGTTTCATATGCAAAAAATCCCCCATCAACACAACAAGCATTTGCATACATACATCTGAATATCTGAATCTGTAATGGCAATTATATGCTATACATATGTGTGCAGACTGAATCACTCATGTAGGTCTGATTAGAGAGTTAGAATTGTTTCTTATTTAAACATGTCTTTATCAGGCCAGCGCAGAAATATAATATTAAAACATATGTGTTTGTTTAAAGGCTACATTTCTTTCCATATCGCCTAAAATCACCTTCTACTTTCAAATTAAAACATTCAAATCATTTGAAAAATGAAAAATAACAACAGATGGTCCTTCAAGCAGCTAAAGAGAGTCACCAACAGCAAAATAACTCCCAACTGCAGGAACTCTTAAATGTTAACTCTGCAGTGTAAAGATTAACTACTTCAATAATTCTTTCTTTTCAGGCATCGTCCGTCCAGCTACTTTTAAACAACAAAGATCCGCTCCAAAGAGACAGTAAGGGTTTCATTTTGGTTCAGACTATTTTATGAAAGAGGGTTTGTTTTCAGTGTCATACTCCAAAACTGTAAAGCAGCACATTCTGGTTTGGATTCATTCATGAAAAACTAAAACATTTTCTTTTCCATATCTCTGACTGCAGTGACCTAATCCTGGTTCACTAATTAAACAGACACTTTTTAATTCTTACAGTACAAACAGATTACAATGGAGCGGCGTCTTGTGGAACAGAGAAATGAAAGAAACCCAAGCTTATGGCTCTGGCTAAATAATGAAACACCGTGTAGACCATGTCATCGGCTGACGTTTTAGAAAACCAAATGGCAGTTTACCCTGGCTCAGACTAGTTAATTGTCACTCTTTTTAACAAACTATAAACAAGTGACTATATTTACCTTCAGCTCCAACAGTAACACAAGCAACTCAAAAGAAAAGGACACTTTAGTCTCAGAGAAGCAGATAAAATTGCGGTTGCTAGAAGATGTATAATGTGCTCAGACACTTTCAGCATTCAAACAAACATTTTTTTCCCATATTACTGATGACAGTGTTAACTGAAGACTAATCAGTCATATAATTACTGAAAATATATATAAAAAAAAGGTGCTTTTTTTAATTCAGTGTGGACACACACAGATAAGGCAAAAACCTTCTCCAGGTTATAGACTGACGACTGAAAGCAACATGTAAACTGAGCTATTCAAATTATTAAAATTGCAACTAATGATTATTTTCATTATCAATTAATTATTTTCTTGATTAACTGATTCAAATGTTTATGAAAAAAATCAAAAATCAAGTCGATCTCTTCAAACTTCTTGTTTTGTCCGAAAACCCAAAATGACAAAAGGAACAGCAAATCTTTACAACCGAGAAGCTGAAAGTAGGCAATGTTTGATATTTTTGTTTGAAAAAATGATTTAAACGATATCAAATTAGTTTCTGATTCATTTTGATTCATGATTATTCGCCTACCTCCTTTTTTTAATGCCAACATTACATCCACGATCTATTCCACATTAGCAGGTGACACTTAGCACTTACAGAGTAGACTAATTAACAAAAGCCAAAACACACTTTTTTCCTTTACATGCAATCAGACGCGAATGTGAACATTTAGAAACGAGACAATCCTACGCCAGCTTCCGCTGGGCCAGACTAATTAATGAAGGACAAGACACAGTTGTTTTGAACTACTTAAACAGACTACAATTGAAGTATTTAGAAGACCAGACAGCCATACAGGGTTTTTTTCTGCCTCAAACTAATTAATGAAAAACAAGAGACGATCTTTTCCACATTGTCGCATGACAGCCTATGCATATAGCAGGCAGACAGTCATTGCCTTTATTTATAGCGCAGCCTCTTGGTACGCAGACAGTCTCTGTATGGATTTATTCACACTGCGAGACAGACATATAGGGCCGGCTCTGACTTCAGACTAATTAATGGGAGAATATAGGTCCAACAGACTACAAGGGCCTCAGCTGAACACCGTCTTGTATGCAGATTATATGCAGAAAGCACACACACACACAAACACACGCAACCCCCAAAGCGACGATGACCTTGACCCCTTGACGCACAAGCCGCATGCATCTACATATATGCATGATGAGACCGTGATGAAGACTTTTTTCTGGTTTCTGTGTGTGTGTGTTACTGATGTCTAGACCAAGAAACAATGAACAGCTGAGAGGTTGAATGAAAGGCACGAAGGAAGCAAAGCGGAAAGTAAGGACGCTTGAGGAAGGATGTGAGCCAAGAACTAAGGAGGTCAGGAAGGAGCTTAAAAGGAGGAAAAGAAGGTGAAAAGAAATTAAAGACAGCAGAAACTAAATTATAGAGTGTGTGGGAGGGGCCGCTGGTTCTGGAAGTGTTTTTCCCCCTACTGTACTTCTGTACTGTGTATACTGCATTTTTTCTTCTAATAATGTCTTCACTGTTTCTTCACATAGAAACACGGGACTTTTAATTTTTTTAATTATTTGAACTTAGTTTCGGAAAAACCCAGTGTTTTCTATCAGTTTGGCGTGGTGGACAGTTCAAAATACCCATGAGCCTCTGCAGCCAACGCCAAGGAGAAAAAAACAGTCAGAGGCAGGAATCAGAGCGGTAGCAAATTCAAAACATTGTGTTGGTGCAGTTTGAGAACAAAACACGGCACCACAGTTGCTGAATTCACCCACAATTGAACCAGAATTTAAAAGTGCACTGATTTAAGCTGCACATTGTCTTTTCAGTAATATTTAGTTTTCACTTAGCATTAGCGGAATTTTAAGCTCTGTGATTGGATGTTTCTTACTGAAATGCACCTTGGGAGTCGTAGTTAACTGCACAAGTTAAGTTTTTATGTACACAGGCTTGTGCCTTCGACTTTTTATTAGATTTTCTAACAGTTATTAATCATTTGTACTGATGATTCAACCCGGAGAATGTCATGCCCATCCACGCCGTAGAAGTGCTCCAGCTATGAGTCGAGTAACATTGTCTATGGGAAATATGAATGGGTCTATAATTTTGATGAAATAGCTCCTCCCACTTCGCAACTCTATACTGAAAGAGAGGAAGGAAGGTAGGAAGGAAGGAAGGAAGGAGGACGAAGCTAGGAAAGAAGGTGACATCGACAGAAGGACAGCAGGTTGTCAGCAGGACTCAAACAACTGGACAGGGACAACAGGAAATGCTCTTCCCTGCATCAACAGCTACTATTGACGTGCTCTTGAGCAACCGCTCCACTGAGACTGTGGCTGAACTGGGAAGCTCCCAGTGTCACGTGTTATAACAAAGAGCAGCTGAGTCGACTTTCGGTGGATAAATCTTTTCTTCCGAGACAAATTACCGTCTGTTTATCGTACACGAGGATTAAAGTGATTCTGGTTCTGGGACGATGCCAGCTGTCAGTCAAAGAAAACACAAAAGGCAGAGTTTGATCCACGCATGCTTCTGTAAACACACAGAATATCAAATATCAACCTCTCTTCTTTACTGCAAGAAAAGGCAACAATAGAACAACATTTTTTTATATAATTTTACAAATCCTCCCTCAACTGACTATCACAACATCACACACACACACACACATATAAATACACAGACAGGAAATAAATAGACAAACGCAGACTAACACATGTGCACGCTTACACACACACACACACACACTCACTCGCACACAGAGTACTGAGACAGCCAGACAGAGAGGTTTACATAATAAGTCTAGGAGGTCAGCCAGAACAGACTCAATCATTTAATTTCCATGATTCACTGAGTGAGAGAAGAAAAGACAGAATGAAAGAAAGAAAGAAGGAAAGAAAGAAAACCAATCAATGAGAACTAAAAGATAGAGACAAAAAAGACAAACACTGTTTGAAAATATGACAGAAACTAACTCTTTCACTTTCTTGTTTTGTTTTTGGAGCTCTCAGTTTTCTCCTGGATTTGTTGAAACATCTCTCCCTTAGGCCACAGTCACCTCTCAAATACTGCTCATATCTCATGATTTTGGATTACTGACATCCATCTATCAATAGATCCCAAGCGTTATACCAATATAAATTGGCAATAATGTTAAAAAGAGCAGCATGAACACAAACTTCCATCGCAGTTCAGTTACAGCGAGTGCCCGAATTGAGGTTTCTTCTCAAACACTGATGAAGTCGACTCCTTGTCTGTCTTTCCAGTGTCGTGTCTCCTTGCTGACGCTGTTTCAGCTAAGCTACAGCGACACACAGTCGGCTCAGTTAAATGGTGTAAAAGTCGCTTCTGGTGCGGCTATTACAGTTTGAGCGACCAAAAGACGAAGTTGCATGCAGGTTACGTCAGGATGTAGATTTGCACCACATGCCGACAAAAGTGGAATTGGATAAAAACGCTGTTTGTTTGCTTTTTACACTGATTAGTAAACATCATCTCTGTGTAAGATGGGAGCTTCAGCTTGAACAAGATGTGAGGAGTGATTATTTTGTACAGAAGGACACGCGACAATAAAAAAGACGGATTTCAGATGTAAGAAGGACTTTTTTCAAGCTAAAAATATAGTAAATATTGTTGACAGCTGGTGCTTTTGTACACATACTTATTATAAACTAGAAGTGGTGAGATGTCCAAAGAGATAAAGACACGAGCAGTTCACTTCACTAACAGTAGCTGGAAATTCCAAATATGTTCAGCGCTGATGTTGGTTAAGCGAGACAACATTCAAATCACTTTATCACAATAACCAAAATTCCAGATGAAATCATGTCTCAAACTACAGTATCGCTGTTCCCATTGGATGTGGTTCAGGTTGATAAAGTACCTGAGCAAAACAGTCAGGTAAGCAGGCTTCTCATTTTTAGCCGGCACCGACTTTCTCTGGTGTTACACCAGCTGTAATTAATTAACGTTAATGCCCGGTGTCACCTGCCAAAAGGCCACAGTGAAACTGTTGTGTGGTTAAAGCGTTCTCTGTAAGCCAGTGTCTTTATTTAGCCAAAGATTGTTAGTGAGGTAAAAAAAAAAACACCACTGTGTAAGATCTCTCTATGATTGTAAGTGGACAGTGTGTCCAATAAGTATTTCATAATATCTTCTGCTGCTCATCTTATTTTCAGGTCGTATCTGTGTGTTGTTAATAATGTTTCTGCCCACTCAAACAAAAACTACAATCTCAAATTTTTCTTTAAGTTGTAGCTATTTTTCACTTAGTTACCAGTGTTGAAAGCTGAACCCAAATAGATTTGATAAGGGATTTGAAATGTATTCGGTAAGCAGATTCAGATTCGATAAAATACTATCGAAGCCTAACCGTAACATTATATCAACATGTTGTTCAAAAACAACACAAGAACAATGAAGTCAAGAACTGTCAGGTAGGGGGGTTCTGTAACTTGCTCATGGCTACACAGGTTGTTGCAGGGATCAAACTTGTGACTTTACAGTAACGTGTGTTGATCAGAAAAGACATCCAGTCACAGCGTGTCCTTCCTGCAGTCACCTCCTGTCTACTCAGGAACACTCTGACTCTTTTCCTCGAATTCAATAACCAAAATAAATGCCACTACCCTCCAGCTGAATACACACACACACACACACACACACACACACACACACACTCAGACAAACGCTGTGGGTAACATTTATGTTGGCTATGGAGACAGACTGTGGAGGTGCTGGCGTTAAGGCGGCCAGACATGTAGTAACAAATGTACAGGGAAACCAAGCTGCTGGTAGGAAATGATTCTTCCAAGCTGATACCAGCAATGACTTCACCACACACACACACACACACACACACACACACATGGCTAGCCTGTGAGTAATGCTGATGTCATGTGCTTTGACTAGCAATGTCTGCCACTCAAGAACAGATGTGTGTGCCTAAGTGTGTGTGTGTGTGTGTGTGTGTGCTCTTATATGTCAGAGGGTATAACAGGTATATGTTACCCTACAATTACAACTTCACAGATCCAGATGAAGAACGATGTGCGGGAGTGATGGAGAGACAGATGGAAGATAGTTTGAAGTGAGTCAGGGTCTCTGCGGCTCCTTCACAAGACGGAACTGATCTAAATTCAATTACTTAAAGCATGGGACAGCGGGTTAATTTGAGCTGCCTGTCCTCATTACAAATAATTCTTATTTCTCCCTGCTTCGTTTCTTCATTTTTGTTGTAAATCAGGTCTCACATTTACCTTTACCTTGTTGTCTTTGTTTTCAGCTGCATTTATGTCTATTTCTGTGTATGTACGTTGAGAGCAACGACAACCGGAGTCTAATTCCTTGGATGTGTACACACACCTGGCCAATGAAGCTGATTCTGATTCTGATTTAATTTAAAGTGGCTTAAAATATGTGAAGTTTGGCTCCATAAAACCCTATGAAGGGCTTATTGGTATTTTGAAAAAATATAAACCAAACGGCAAAAAACATTTTTAATCTCACTTTTATGTCATTCTGTAGAGGACGGCCTCTTGAAGCTGTGTCTAAGGAGGACAAAATGGATAGATACTACTAGAGGTAAGGGAGAAAATATAATAAAATATCTGCTTGTTTATTTTTTATTTGGGTGAACTGACCTTCTAAAGTAAAAACTGAGGGAAACGCTGCTTTTTCTATCATGTCTACATCGTCCTTTGATCACCACATCTCATACAAGTGTATGACTTGGATTATCTTTTGTTATACTTTCTTCCACTGTGTCTTTCATCTTTCCTATCACACGCCACTGCATAACGTCCAGTTCAGCTGACACACCTTAAACATAATCTTGTTTTTTTAAATGAAGGCCAATGCATCATCAGTTAGTTTCTATCAACTCCTACACAATTTTCAGTTCACCAGAATGTCTCTCTCTTTTTGCTTATTTGGAATTTTCTTCTCTCTGTCGGTTTCTCTTTCTCGTTTGCTGACACATTGGTCCTTTTTTCTAAAGTTTTGACATATTCTTCTCACTCCCTTCCTTCTCTACTGTCTCTGTAGGCTTCTCTCTCCTCCTTTGGTTTATCTGTTTCCCTCCTTTTGTCTTCCAGACTAAACATCATGTCTGTTCTCAGACAGAGGAATTGTGTGTGTGTGTGGTGTGTGTCTCTGTCTGCACTCTTATCTTGTCTTTCTGTTACAAGTCCAGGCAATGATCTGATGATCTGTACTTCACTGGCTGATTGCTATTACTACTGCTGGACATACTTACGTACATTTGGTCAAACCTTACATCCAATCTTAATGCCACAGCATACTATGTACTATTTCAGACAACAGTGTGCTTCGAACGTTGTGGCAACAGTTTAGTGAAGGCCCTTTCTTGTTTCAACATGACAATGCCTCCACTTGCAGGTCAATAAAGAAGTGGTTTTCCCAGTTTGGTGTGGAAGAACTTGACTGGCCTGCGCAGAGCCCTGACCACAACCACATCAAACACCTCCGGGATGAACTGGAAATCTGACTAAAACCAAAACCAAGAAGCGCGGAGGCTGTTAAGAGCAGCAGATTAATTCCCACGCCGTTGGAATGACCTGTTCAACCATCACATATGGGTGTAATGTTTGGACGTCCACATACTTTTGGCCATGTAATGTATTGCTATTACTACTGCTAATACTAGTAGTGATACTGCAATTGTAGCACTGCTACTGCTTCTAATACTCCTACATGAACCATTACTACTGCTGATGTTAATACTACTACACTGGTACTACTTCAACTGCTTTTACTTCTGTTACTAATTACCACTATTACTCCAACTATTACTTCCCTTGCAAATAATATTACTCACTCTATTACACTGATACAATTGCTATTACCAAGACCATAACTGAATATATTAAGAATATCAAGAATATCACGTAATGATATTACTGGTAATTAACCTGGTCTGGCAAGGCTCAATAAGCATCTGCTTAGGACACACAACATTTTAAGTAGGCTGTATGGCAAAGAGATGACTGATGACAGCCACATGAACCCTTCCTACACATAATTAGGCGAACACATTACTCACTGGGTTCTCAATCATCTTTGCTTCCAAATTTATAACTGGAAAGTCATAATAAGCCAGTCAGAATATCTCCTGAACCATCCAAGAAAATCCGTGTCTAAATAAATCCTAGGTGGAAAAAAGGCCATGGAGTCACTGAATCATGCTTCTTCTTTAGTCTGTAACAAAATGTTTTTCACAAGGTTTGGGATTTTCAAGGCTGAATTAATCTCTCTGCATGTTTTCCATTCTTGAATCATGTAATGTAAACTGAACTCGCACAATGTAGTCTGGCTTTGTGCGACTCAAAGTTCGCTTCCATTCCGTTATGAGTATTTTAACATTTTGATTCAAAATATTTGTATTATTTCCTGGATTCATTGATTCATTGTTTGGTCTACAAAATGTCAAATTGTGAAAAATGCTTGTTTTGTCTGACAATCACTCCAAAACCTAAAGATTTTCAGTTAAGAGCTGCTCCATTAATCAATCAACAAAAAAAAATTGATAATTAATGAATTCTTTGAAGTCATTTTTCAAGCAAACGATCCGGCTCCAGCGTCTCAGTTTGCTGCTTTACTCGATCGTATGTGATCGTAAACTGAATATCTTTTTTTTTATCGTTTTGGACTGTTGGTCGGACAAACGAGACATTTAAAGATGTCCCGTCGCGCTTTAGAAAATTGTGATGGTCAGAAAATGTTTTATTTTTCACTATTTTCTAGCATTTTATTGACCAAACGAGTAATCAACTAATCAAGAAAATAATCGTCAGATTAACTGATAATGAAAGCAATTGTTAAGTTTAAGTCCTAATTCAGTTTATTATCACATATGACAAAATAAAGCAGCAAACACTCACCACTGAGAAGCAGGAACTAGAGAATGTTTGGCACTTTTGCTTGAAAAATGACTTCAACGATTGATCCGTTATCATAGTAGCTGCAGATTATTTTTCTGTAGACTGACTAATTGATTAATAAAATAATCATTTAATTCAACAAGCAACGATTAGTCGATTAATCAATCAGTCAAACTGCAGGAAATGAATCTGCAACAACTCTGATAATCAGCTAATCATTTTGAGTCATTCTCTCTCTGGTTCCAGATTCTCCAGTGTGACTATTTGCTGGTTTTCTTAGTTTTCTACGACTGTAAACTGAATATGTGTGTGTTTTTGGGCTGTTGCTCTGACAAGAGGAGACATCTGAAGACAACATCTTGGACTCTTTTAAACCGGGCCTGTGTTGACCATTTTCTTACAAATGTACTGTATGCACCGTCTTGTCCAAACACTTGAATCGTTCCTGCTTCAGCTCTGAAGCTGTCTGAGTCAGGCAGTCAGCCCTGCTAGTGACTTCAGCTGGACACACACACACACACACACACACACACACACACAGCTTTCATCTAAATGACCTTTCAGCATTATGACTGTATACATTACCAGCACTGGTGTCCCCAGTGGGAACAGAACCCGGGATAGGTTTAGAGCCTTGCTTTACCAAACAACACACAAAGACATAAAAGCCCACTCATATATAAACATACACACACACACACACGCACAAACACAGGGATTTCCCGGATACGACCACACACGTGAACACGCACGCGCGCGCAGGCAGACGGCTAGACAGACGTCTGGCTTTGCTCGAATGACGAAGCGGCGACAAAACTTCCAACTCTCCCCTTTTCCGCCGAACAAACCCACCCTTTCCTCCAATATCCCGCTTTCAGTGTCCTCTGCGGTAACTTCCTGGTAGTTTGAACACACTTTAAGGCTATTTAAGGTATTTTTTTTGCCGCTAAAAACCATGCGAAAAGGCATATTTTTTCAAATGAAGCAAGCAAGATCAAAGGCAGACACAACGCCGAGGGCTCAGGAACCAAAAAAAATAAAAATCACACTAACCGCTATCTGTCAAACTTAGCTTTCATAGCGAACAAAACTGTCCAAAAAGCCTGAAAATAATATTTGAAGCACAACAGGGGGTAATATAAGGCTCTGCGGAAAGAGATAGGAAGCTTGCGGTTTCGGTTCAAGTTCAATATCAAGCGATATTAGTGACAAATGGGCTATACTTCACGTCTTTTCATTAAGATAGCGATTTATAACCTGTTACTAGCAAAGTTAGTAGCTGTAACAGTTTTATAACGTTGTAGGCTGCAAACGTTAACCGGGGAAAGCGATCTTGATGAAAAATGAAGGGCTGTAACGTTGAAAAGCTCAACTTACCCACATAAACGGACATTAAATAGATTCAAAATACAAGAGTGAGCACATTTTGTTGGGTAAAAAGACAAGATGCATGTCACAGAAACACAACCCAACATCACCTATGCCACAAAGTGACTGTTAGCACTCCACAAACTATAAAATGAAGCAATTGATCTCCTATCTGTACCTACTAGGAGGTGTAACGTTAAATCTGAGCACATAACGTTAAAAAAAATACCGGGTGTGTAATGTTACCTTCACGGTCACAGTTTAAAGAAGAAGCCAGAGAATCAGAGACATGAAAAGTCATGAAATGCAAGTTACTCACTGATTTCCATGCTCTGCAGGGAGGTGTAGCGCTTGCAGTTACAAGTAACGTTACAGGAGACATTGGCGGCGGTGGCGTTTAAAACACCCATCAAGTTCAACATTTAAAGCCTATAGACATAAATACTCCAGAAGAGGAAGACAGGGAAGGGCTGGAGAAGAGAAAGCGATCGGAAGGAGAGGAGACCAAAAACCACACCAAACTCCCCCCAAAAAATCCTCCCTTTTCTCTTTTCTCTCCAGCCTCCTCTCCTTCCCCTCCGGTCCGTCCGTCCTCCTCCTGTCTCGGTTCTCTCCTCCTCCTCTCTCCGGTTTCTCCTCCTCTTCCTCCGGAATCTATCTATCTACTATCTACTATCTATCGGCGTACCGTAGAAGTGTCGGTACAGCCGTTAAATGTAGTTTGAACGTTGCTAAAATGTAGTTAAGCGCTAGTTTAAATGGCCGGTTCCGTCCGTTAGCAATCAAGTTTAATGGTTCCGTGTTTTCAGCCGAGTGATCGGCGTCTAAACTGCAAACGGACGTCTGTCTGGTCCTGTCTGCCCCCCTTCTCTCTCTGTCTCCAGGGATTTCTCAGTGACTCTCTCTCTCTCTCTCTCTCTCTCTCTCGGTGACACTGTCTGTGTCTGTCTCTCATTTCCAATTTCCATTTGCTTTTTTGGCACATCACAGGTCTGCCAAAGCACACAGCCAGGGGAAACAGCAGTTAAAGGAAACAACAAAGACGATGACAGCTCGAGTCAGTTTTATTTATTTAGCCCCAAATCACATGTTTGCTCTGTACAACATACAAGACCTTGAACAAGAATATATATATATATATAAAAATATATAAAAACTAATGGCAAGAAGATGACATATAAACCATTTACAGTTTTGCATTTATCCATAAATGAAAAAACAAACTATAATCTACTATTATTATTATGATGATGTAGCCTACATGTGCTTAGGGCTGTATGTACAGCAGATTTTGTAATTGACATTACCTAAACAATAAAAGTGCGTTGTTATGGAGCCCAGCAGGTGTCATGGAAAGAAACTGGGTGCAGGAATTGCTAATTAATAAATTGTGCCCAAAAATGACTAATTTGTGCACTCGTGATAGTTAATTTGTTCTCTTCAATTAATAGATTGTGCATACAAATGACTGATTTCTGCTCTCAAATTAATAAATTGTCCATACAAATTACAAATTCATGCTCACAGGTTACTTAATTCTTGCTCTCGAATTAATCAATTGTGCACACGAATTTTGATTTGTGCTCAGGATTAAATAAATTGTACAAAAATAACTATTCCACGCTCTCAAATGAACACAGTGTGCACAAATGACTGATTCTAATTCATGCTACTGCATTACTTAAATTGTGCACACTAACTACTTCAGTTGTGCTCGTGAATTGATAAGTTATGCTCACAAATTAACAGAACACAATGTTAAACAGTAGCTAATGTTAAGAGTTTAACATGTGTTTAAGGAATGTCGAAGATAACACAATTTTGACAAAAAGAAATCTTACTGCAACTCATGGTCCACTTACTACCTTTTTCCAGAGCTTTCAACCGAACCAAAGACCATCCTTGAATAGAAATAGGGGTTACAATCAAGCCCTCAGGAGCGGTGCTGGGCTGTGAAGTGATTTTGGTGTAGTGGCCACATGGGGTATTTCAACTTCCGGAAAGTGGAAAGTCTAGTCTTTATCCCATTCATGTGTGCAAGGAGCCAACAAGAAGTCAGCCGGCTTGGCCAGACGAAGTCTGGGACGCACATGCTCTCAACATACGCTAACATCCAACCCAGTATTATGGCAGTTCGTGAAATAGTCACAAATTTTAATCTATAGAATCGTACACATGGACAGGAATTTTCCATTTTTTTTCGTGACACTCAGCACGACTTTCAAACTAATAAGGACAAACGTAGTATAAAGAGCGACAAAGTCCACGTAGGGAGGAGGTTGGGTGTGGACAGATGAGTCAAACGCAGGACTTTCACGCGGGAGACCGGGGTTCGTTTTCCAATAGTCTAATCCCAACCAATAGTCAGCATTGATTGTTTTAAGGAAGTATTTATTCTAACCCAAACCATGATCTTTTCCTAAACCTAACCAAGTAGTTTTGGTTCCTAAACCTAACCAAACTGCGACCGTCACCTGAAATGTTTCTCAGCAAGCTATATTTTGGAAGTCTAACCAGACGTTGCACATTTATTATTGCTAACTTGACCGCAAAAAGGCACGGAAGATACTTCCAATTGAAATACATTAGTTTGAAAGTCGTGTCACGAAAAAAATGAAAAACTTGTGCCCATGTACATGAATCCTATAGATTACATTTTGTGACCATTTCATGAACTGCCGTGATACTGTGTTGCAACATCACAACTTGATCCATAGTAAAATCCATAGTATCAGTATGTATGACAAAATCATCATTTCTACGGCCACTTACTAGCTTTTTTGGATTTGTTAGACATATCTCATGGTTTTCATCAGCAAACTGACAACAACAACTTCATTTCAGGTCCTACTGCTACAAAAACGTGACATTAATTTGCATGAATTACTAATTGGTGTACGAAGGTTATTAATTAGAGTGTACAAATTACAGTTTGCTTGAAATCATTAACAAAAGAAGTTTGTTAAAGCAATACGATGACATCGTCTCAGTAGGATTACACGGAAAGTCGACGAACACTGAAGATTCAACTTGCTCATAGTGAATATGACTACTTTTATTTTTGTCTTATGTTGTCGTGTGGTAATGCAGTGCAGCTGTTTCAGATTCAGCTGTGTGTGATAGCTGGCCAAACTAAATCTAGATTTAGACAACTTTTAAAAAGCAGTGAGTTAGCCTTCAGTGGCTGACCACTGTGGCTAAAATTCAACACTCTTGGCAGCAGCTTCACAATGAAAGCCTTCTACTGGTGTCTTGTTGCTGTATTCACTATTATTTTGTGGCCTCACTAATGAAAGGCCCAAATAGGGCTAGAATGAACTTCAGTATAGCTTCAAGTCTTGAAAACATGAAAACACAGAATATAGTTAGGCTACTCAAAATATGTTGCCAAAATATAAGCCCCTATTTCTCTTGTCAGTTAAACATGCTTTAATTGACACACAGGCAAAAACCCATTAAGAAAGTCGAAAGTTTTACAGCAGGGGACATGTGTATCCAGATATCCATATAACTTTTAAAATATTCATAAACCCAAAAGTATATAAATAAAAGCTGACTCAAAATTTTGAATATTAGTGTCTTGTGTGTGTGTGTGCAGTGGATCGACAGAGACAGACATCATTACGTCACCTCCATGATTGACAGGGCCTAGGGACCAATTGGGAGAGACTGTAACAGCATGTCTCATCTGAGTCAACTTTCAATTTAGGTCTGCTTGAGTTTATAGCTGCATGTTAAAGTGGTTTTATTGCCCAGCTGGACTCACCAAAGCCCTAATCTTGTAAAAAGAGAAAAATACTACAAATTCATTGCTCAGTGTGTAAGAATTTAAAAAATGTTTACTTTTGCAAGGAAAGCAACCAATTGCAACGTTAATACAACTTGCTGGAAATCTGAACTAAAGGAACTGAGAACAACCGATCAGGAGACAGTTCAGAGCCACGACAGGGCATACAGCTGCTGAGGGGATCAAACCTTTGACCTTTGAGATATTGCAAGTTTTCTAACTGTTTATTCCAACTTATTAAACCGTCAGTTCAACCAAATTCTGAAAAAAAAAAAAATCAGTTTTCAGAATTTTGTACCTTGAGAAGAAAATACTGTAGTTCATAATGAAAACAGTAAACAGGACATTGTTTCTGGAAAGACCCATCACTGATGATTTTTAAATAAAAAAAATATAAAAACCTTTAAGCACCACAAAGAAATCTCATAACCACTGATTTAAACAGAATGGCATGGTAACACATTTCAGTCAAACATACATAAGATGATCCAAGATACACAAGTGTAAAATAGTGTGTAGAGCCTCTGCTACCCCCTGCTGGACTCCAGCAGCACTGACACAAATAATACCACTGTGCAGAGGCTGGACAAAATAATGGTAAAGTAAATTAGTGGAGCTGCAGGGGAACCATTGAAGAGGCCATACATGTGTGGGTACATAAGTAGGTATCAACAATAAATCTCAGGGAAAAGTTAGTAGCCATGTCAATAAATCTTTGGGTTTGTGACAGGTTCTGTATGTGGGTACACTGACGCTGCATAAAATACTAGAATGCTAAAATTCATTAGCATAATCAATTAGCATGTGCAGCGTTGTAGAATTCAAACAGATGCACAGATGTTTTTAATTTACATTACATTATATACAATTACACATATTACCTTGTTAATATTTGTTGGCATACTAAAATAGTCTGTTTAAATGTTTTAGCATGCTAACAAACATTAACACATTTAAAATAGTAACATGCATTCGAAAAAGGTCTCAAGGTAATTCTTCTGTCTCATTTTGAAAAGATGATTATTAATTGATACTGAAATAGTTACTACAGTCATATGCTTTTTGGATTCATACGAGAATAAACATATGCACACAGATAATAAGAATTTATTTTTTAATAAAATTACTTTAACATAATTTAGCTTAGTATGTATCTCAAAGGTAGAGCAGACTAACCAGATAACCAGAAGAGGAATCTGTTACTTTCCTACCTTCTTTGCATTAGTTTCACTGAACGTTTGCTGCACTTTGGTGCGTCGTCTGACCTGCGATAAAAAATAAACTGTTCAACACATACTGTTTGTTTACTGAAAATCTCCTCATACATAACCTTTTAATGTGGTAAAAGCCAAACAGACAGAGCTCCTCTATTTGGCTGTGTTGTCTGTAGAAGGTCTTGGCACAGGCAGCAGTCTGAGACAATGATAGTCGAGCTGGCAGTGAGTCAGTTTACCGTCTAAAGGGGCTGAGTCACCAAAACGGACACCCAGGTGTGGTCATTCTTTGTCTTTCTCTGTCTCTTTCTCTTCCCTCTTTATCACACTCTTTGAAGACTGAATTGGGTGAATCATTGGGTTGAGGGGTTGGTTACTTGCTCTATTCGTCTGGGGGGGGGGTGATGTTTCAGGAACTGGTGAGAAGGTGAAATACAATCCAGGAAAGCCAGTTTGAGTAATAGATCCCTGAGTTTGGAGGCTTATCAGACGCCAAAATACTGCACAGCTGTTTATAACACTATGACACAGGATTTTACAACCGTGGAAATTTATCAGATGGCAATCATTTTATCCTCCACCTTGATGATTGCGAGATAAGCTGTAGACGTATGGTTTTACAATCCTGTTTACCAGGAAGGTGTGCTCATGTATATTTGATTTCAACCCTGTCCCCTAAAAGTTACATTCAGATACTGATAAATGGTTTTCCGAACACATATTGGAGGAAACCGACTGGCAACTGCATGTAAGTCATAAGGAGGTGGCCTGGGTGGATGGTGGGTGTACGAAGCATGCGACTTTGCCACCGGAGACCGCCGTTCCGCAACTCCTGCATGTGGTAAGGCTAAGGCTACAGACACACTATGGTTCAAGTTAGGTCAGGGAAAGATTGAATGCCAAGAGGAGGGCCTTTACTGATGGTAATAGGGAGGAGGTGAGGAAAATCCAGGGTGACCTGAAGGTGAAGATCAGGGAGGCCAAGGAGAAGTACAGGAGGAAGCTGGAGTGGAAACTCCAGCAGAACAACATGAGAGAGGTCTGGAGCGGCATGAAGACCATCACTGTCTTCAGACCAACTGGCAGCAGAGGAGTTGAAGGCAGCTTGGACAGGGCCAATGAACTTAATCTGTTCTTTAACAGATTCGACACACCGGCTCCTGCTCACCCCCCCATAACTCAGCTGCTGTCGGCCCTCAAGCTCCTCTGAGTACTCTGCTCCCCCCTCCTCCATCTTCCTGGAGTCCTACTCCCCCCTTAACTGGCTCTCAGGCTAACAGCCCTCTTCAGATTGACGACTTCCCCCGCCTGTAACCTCTGCTGTGTGCCTGACTACTGACCAGGTGAGAGGACAGCTGATGAAACTCCACTCAAACAAGGCTGCAGGCCCTGATGGAGTTAGCCCCGTGGTGCTAAAAGCCTGTGCCCCCCAGCTATGTGGAGTCCTTCAACATGTCTTCAACCAGAGCCTGAGTCTTCAAAGGGTCTCTGTTCTGTGGACATCATGCCCCGTTCCTGTGCCGAAGACGCCGCGTCCCAGTGGCTCCAAGGACTACAGACCGGTGGCACTGACCTCCCACATAATGAAGACTCTGGAGAGACTGGTGCTGGAACAGCTGCGGCCCATGGTCAGACCCCTCCTTGGCCCCCTTCAGTTCGCCTACCTGGGAGTTGAGGACGCCATCATCTTCCTGCTGAACCGCAGCTACACCCACCTGGACAAGCCGGCAAGCACGGTGAGGATCATGTATTTTGACTTCTCCAGTGCTTTCAACACCATCCGGCCAGCCCTGCTGGGTGAGAAGCTGGCAGCGATGCAGGTGGATGCCCGCCTCGTGTCCTGGATTGTGGACTACCTGACTGGCAGACCACAGCACGTGCGCCTGCAGCACTGTGTGTCGGACAGCGTGGTCAGCAACACTGGGGCCCCTCAGGGGACTGTCCTCTCTCCCTTCCTCTTCACCATCTACACCACGGACTTTAGCTACCACACAGAGTCCTGCCACCTTCAGAAGTTTTCTGATGACTCTGCTGTAGTGGGATGTATCAGCGGTGGTGATGAGACTGAGTGCAGGGCTGTGGTGGGTAACTTTGTCTCATGGTGTGAGCAGAACCATCTGCAGCTCAATGCGACAAAGTCTAAGGAGCTGTTGTAGATCTACGAAGGGTTAAGGCACCAGTGACCCCGGTTTCCATCCAGGGGGTCAGTGTGGACATTGTAGAGGACTACAAATACACAGGGACAATACACAGGGACAATAAACTGGACTGGGCTAAGAACACTCAAGCTCTTTACAGGAAGGGCCAGAGCCACCTCTATTTTCTGAGGAGGCTGAGGTCCTTCAACATCTGCCGGACAATGCTGAGGATGTTTGATGAGTCTGTGGTGGCCAGTGCTATCCTGTATGCTGTTGCATGTTGGGGCAGCAGGTTGAGGGTAGTGGACGCTAACACAACTCAACAAACTGATCCGTAAGGCCAGTGACATTGTGGGGGTGGAGCTGGACTCTCTGTCTGTGGTGTCAGAGGAGGATACTGGCCAAACTACATGCCATCTTGGACAGTGTCTCCCACCCACTCCATGACGTGCTGGTCAAACAAAGGAGTACCTTCAGCGAAAGACTCATCCCCCCAAAATGCACCACAGAGCGCCACAGGAAGTCATTCCTGCCTGTGGCCATCAAACTGTTTAACTCCTCCCTCTAAGTCAGTCTGTATGACCCTAAGTCACTAAACTGGACATTGATCATTAACATCACTGCAATACTTGAAATAATTGTGCAATATTCTCTGTTTAAAACTGCTGTGCAATATACTCTTTCAGTTTAAAATTTCCTATTCATTGATATTTACTCATACTTCTATTACTGCTGTGCAATATCCACCGTCTCATACTCATCTTAATAAGCTACACTTAACTTGACAGTACTCATTATTGCACTATTACTTATTACTCATATTATTACATTGTATTATTATACCGTACATACCTATCAACCTATCAACCTCTAAATCCACTTTGGTACTTACGCGTATTTTAGCTTTTATATTTATATCCACTTTGTACTTAATTTATCTTAGCTGTATTATAGTGTGTTATATTTTGATTGCTTCTATTCCTGTGTGCACTGACGTGATAGTGAGCAGCTGTAACGAAAGAGTTTCCCCTCGGGGATCAATAAAGTATTTCTGATTCTGATTGTGGTTTGGTCAAGTAAACACCACCTGTCTTGTGCTTCAAGTCAGTGTTTACTCCTTTATATTTAACCCAAGACCACAGTCTTTACCAAACCTTAAACAAGATACCTAAACATAATCATAAAAATGCTTTTTTTGCTGGAGAAACCCGACTATGCAAAAGCAGTGGTCTCATTGAAATTAATTATTGTGTTGGTTTATTGGTAGTATGATGTCGCCTAGTCACCTGGACATTTGCATCTTTGCTATCTTTACATTAAAGACCACTATAGGCCTTTTTCACCGCAGACATTTTGACTTGTCGCAGGCTGTTATTAACAACATTTACGACGACTCAGCTCTATTTAACTGTTCCAGTTAGCCATGACAGTAAGTGTGTTTGCATCCACTTGTTTTTATGCACATTTTGAAATTTGAAAATACCGCAAAAAGGCAACCAACTGTTCTTCTCAATGGGCCCTCCACTCCTAATATTCATATAGCGCTAGTAATTAGACAATTATTTGTAGATTTTTTGAAAATTTTTTAAAAACTTGCACTAAATTTGTATGGAAGCTTGGCGAGTGTTACAATGAGCCAGCATGCACAATACCAAGACCCTGAAACCAATACAGCTTAATGAAATTCAGCCATCATTAATTTTATTAATTACATGTGTGCTTTTCTAACTCTGACATGACAAAATGTCTTCTGTGAAATAGTCCTTTGGAAATAAGTCTTTGACTTTATTGCATTATCCTTGACATATTTTTAACAAGTGTGTGAGGTGATGTCCACCATCTTGTAATGACAAATAAACTAAGCTAAAATGAGGCAGCTGTGTTTTCTTCACGCAGTGCTCTCTTTGTTTCTCTCAGTCTCATTCTTTGTCGTCTCAATTTTCATCCATGTGTTTGCACGCATATGTGCAAATTCTCCCTCCTTGTCTCTCTGCCTTTTCTTATTTTATCTCATGTGTTTTTCACACTGTCAAAATGGTTTCATTCTGTGCTTGTTGTTTCACTGTTCTCTCTTTTTCTGCGTATTTTACTTTTTATTGGTCTCCCGTTTCCTTTAATTCTCTTACTTTTTGTGTCTCTATCCTCATCCAAATCCCTCATGCTGTAATTTTCTTTCCACTTATCCTCCTGCCTCTCTCCTCCTTTTTCAATTCAATTCGACATGCATTGTTAGTGAGCGAGACAAATGCAGAATTGCCAAAACAAATACAATTTTTTTCTCTTTCTGCCTGTGTATGTCTATGTCTCTCGGCCCAGGTGTGTGGTAGTCTATGTCTAATACCTGTGTTCGGGTTAATAGCCGTCAGGGTCTTAGGCGGTGGCCAATCCCGTTGCAGGTGGGATTAAACAGGGATTAAGCATGTTGATCCATGAAAGCAGACAGACAGACTAGCACTAATCTGACTTTAGCCCTGTACCGAAAAACGGCAGGCTTGAGCAATCCCACTCTTCCGCGACTGCATTTTGTGTAGACTATGTGTGTATTCTTGTGCTTCTACCTTTGTTGGAACCAAATGTCCTCTGAAGTACAGAAAGGTGAGAAAAACAAATAAAACTGTTACGTAGGTCTTGACGTCTACAAGAGGTTAGTTTAGGATTGGGATTTAGGGTTAAGACCACAATTGGGATTAGGGTTCAGGTAAGAGATTCTATAAACACACCAACAAAAAAGAGTTTTTAAAACATTCCCTGTAGAAAACTACATTACCAAATAAGACACTGTAACTTTGGCAAAGAAATATAACTAAGTGTTCACTGCAATTGATTTAATATCGCAAGCAAATTTCAGCTCTCTTCAAGATTGAAGCCCTCAAAGGTGTTATGTTCTAAAGTAACGTAATTGTGGCACCCATTTGCAACTGCAGTCTGTTGAACTTTAGATCATGTTAGACAATAAGAAACTGTCCTCACCAGAAAAACAACAGCACTGGTTGTTCACATGCTTATAACAAACTATTTTTCTGTCTTTGTGACAAGGTCGTCTTGTTGCTGTGCGAATAATTACTGTTTTCTCTCAGAAGCAAAGCTGGATGTGACATAATGTTGACGTGCGACTTAAAACCCCAGGATGTCGGGTGACTGTTTGGGCGTATAGTCCCTGACTTTGACACAGGTGACTGTGATTTGCATTCTGTTTCCTACCAACAGTCAACATTGGACATTCTTTTAACCATAATGACAATCTTTCCCAAACCTTAACTCCAATAAGTAGTTTTTGTGCGTAAACTTAACCAATCCTTACTTACTTAACCATAGAAATGGCAGAGCAGAAAACAGTCATATGAATCATTTTTGTAACAAGAACCCACTGACAGTTTTATTTATATAGCCCAATATCACAACTCAAAAATTTTGCCTCAGAAGGCTTTACAATCTGTACAGAATACGACACCCTCTGTCCTTAGACCCTCGATTCGGAAAAACGCCCCCCCCAAAAAAACCTTTAACAGGGAAAAAAAACGGAAGAAACTTCAGGAAGAAGAAAAGAGGAGGGATCCCTCTCCCAGGACGATCAGACATACAGTAGATGTCTTGTGCACTGAATAGACCAACATAATTACATAAATTACAGTATGGACAATCATGATGACAAAGTTATAAACAGATTGTAACATATATGAAGAATGGATCCGGAAAGACATTGAGGAACTTCAGGTGTTGCCAAACAGATAGGACCTGAGCCTCACGACCTCCTCTCCACTCTCTGCTAACGTGTTACTTTCACTACACGGCCTCTGTAGACATGTTAGACAATAAACAAGCATGTGCACCCTATCGCTTGCAGGTCATGGTGGATCAAGAAACACATACAAAATGGTAGCAACACTGTTTTTATCATTCCCGTTAATAACACAACCAAAAAAATGCATCACTTGACAGTGTACTGTCAGTACACCAGATCAGAATAGACAATTCTGAAGCGTCTTAAATTACACTAAAATGTTTTTATACATCCTGCATGTAATCAGTGACAGCACTGGTGAAACGTAATACCGTATCATCAAAAAAAAGTATTAAATTTACTAAAATGGGACAAATTTGTAGTGTTACTGAGCCCAGACAAAAATTGGGCAAAACTTTACGTGCTTACCCCCAAATTCACACCAGACATGAGACGTCAGTGGCGCATAAGCAACACTGAAACATCCATATGTTCTGCTGCTACTGTCCTCAGACTGTCCTGAGCTGTCCTTTGAAACTGCTGCCGGCCACTGTTTATTAACCAGGCTGAGTAATGTCAGCAAGCGGTCAGGCAAACAAACAGGTTTTAAACAAACCCCCAGTTTAGCCAGACCTATTTAGAAGATAGCACAAAGGCAAATGATCAAATTTTTACCCAAACTGTCTGTTTTAAAAATCCATCTCTAGCTCAAGTTTGACCTACTGTACTTGTGCTCACTCAATTTTCCCATGCAAAGAAGGGTTATTGACATTACACGCTCACTTTCACTTTTATCTGGCAAAACTAAACTAGCTTTTTTTACAACCTGTCCAATCAGCTGACTGCTCGTCTTTCTTGCCCCATCAGACTTTGTAATAGCAAGTAAAATGTTATTGATAACCAACAGAGACAGTGGCCAAAGCTATAAATAAGATTTGATATAAGTAGAGTTTCTTCTGTCTGAGAAAACACTCTGATAAAAGCTTGACATTTGACTAAAATCTGTGCTTCAGGATATTATAAACAGGTTTACGCCTGGCTGCACGCACACGCACACACACGCTGTCACCCTCTCCTCTCACTGCAGCAGCTGTGTGAGGTAATGTCTGTCTGTGTCTGTGCAACACCCTGCAAGAATAACAAATCCACCTCTCTCTCTCATCCTTTTTCTATCTCATTATCTCACCCTCTGCCTGTCTTTCTGTCTGCCCCCCACCTTTACCTCCCTCTCTCTCTCTCCTCTGTCTACGCTCATCTTTTCTTCGCTGGCCCACCCCCTACTCCCCCGCTTCTGTTTGAGGCTAGACGCAGTAGACTATTAAAAATGTCCTCTGTCGAGAAGAGATTGTGTTGTAAACAAAGAGAGGATGAGGGACACAGGCAGGAGAGGAATCAAAACAAAAGAGTAATAGAAAAAAAACAAATAGAAACACGAGAAAGAGACCAGAGGGAAAAGTGTAACTAAAATCACACACACAACTTGCCGTTTTCATATTATCATATTCATATACCTTTTGAACCTGAATAGTGAGGTTCACATTGACATTGCCTTCGTCTGAAGCCTCGAACATGCCTCTCCGGGCTGCACGTAAGCGAACCTGCATGGGTGTTGTTCAGAGACGTTCATATGGCTGTTTCTTGTATACCACTGAAGTCAAGTCCAAGACGAGTCAATTCAATTCAATTCAATTCAATTCAATTGGACTTTATTGGCATGGGAAACAGATGTTAACATTGCAAAAGCATGTGTAAAATAAAAACACACATAACATACACAAATCTATGTCCGAGCGATTTTGAGACAGAGAGGTCAAATCCAAATGGGGGGTCAAGCCAGAGTAAAGACTCCGAAGAGGTTAAAGACCAACTCATGGCAGAGCCCAAAAAACCCAAAACTGTGCCCATTTAATATTCTTCACACATGTTCTCACTGTAGTGAGAGTCAACTGTGTTATAGCTTCCATCACTCAGTACAGTCTTTTGGATTTCTAAAAGTTTTAAATGTGATGGGAAAGCAATGTAAATTAGCCTATATGTCATCATTACGACTCTGAGAAAAATAAATAATTATATTAGAAACAAAATATCCTTACGCAATGTTACAAGCTAAATATAAAACTATATTTTTTACACACATTTGTTAATAAAATTACAAGTCTAAAATGAGAATGCTTGGTTCATACATGACAAAGACACAATATTGATATTAAACTATCTTAAGAGGCTCAAAGAGGCTCCTCTGTGTTACCCTTAGCATCTCTTTTCTGTGTGGATCTGCAAGAACTCATCACATAGTGATAAGTGATAATCAGTGATAATTATGTTTCAGTACCTGTTTCGCTTGTAGCAGTCAGAGCTGGTTCATCTTTATTTGACAGTCCTTCTTTCAGTCAGTTGGTGGGCTGTCCACCACTTTGGTCCAGACTGAAATATCTCAACAACTATTGGATGGATTGCCTTTAAAGCTGGTAGATATCCAGGGTGCCCAGTAGATGAATCTTAATGACTTTGGTGTTCACTGGAGCGCCACCAGCAGGTCAAATGTTCAGTTTATGGATTGCCATAAAATTTGGCTCGCATGTTCATGTCCCCCCTCATGATGAACTGTAATAACTTTGGTGATCCTTGGTGATGCTAACACACTAAACTATGATGGTGAACATGGTAATCATTACACCTGCTTAGCGTCAGCAAGTTAGCATCGTCATTGTTAGCATGTTAGCATGCCGACAAATTCAACTCATAGCACCGCTGAAGTTCAGTCTCACAGAGGTTCTAGCATGGATGTAGACTCTTAGTCTTGTTTTCTGATGTTAGCGGGGGTAACACTGCAAGTAAACAGCTTAATGTTCATTATGGATGTGAACTACAATTAAAGACACCAAGTGATTCCGAAAATAGTGGCCAAAACTTTAGACACAGCATGCTGTGTTTTTATTACTTTTAATGCCAGCACTGAGAAAATCATTTGTTGCTCTCCCTCTTTTGCATTAAAATGTTACATAGGTTAGTGTTTCAGCTTTGTATTAATTTCAGACAAAATTGCAAATTCATTCTACGTAGGAGGTCACAGCAAAGGATGTGTGTGTGTGTGTGTTTATCTTTATGTAGGTGTATGTTGGGGTGTAAAGATGGCATTTTGTGGTGGAATTTCCTTTTAACGGCAGAAAAATAAAGTGAGCAGAGGGAAAGCAGGCGAGACAAATTAAAACGATGAAAAGGAGTAGTCGGGCTGCCTACACACACGCATACACACTCACCTACACATGGACATGTGTGCTTTATTTCAATCCAGAAAATTAAAAACTGCAGGAAAGCTGGTAAAATACACACTCAAGCACAGACACAGTGTTTACACACACATAAACAGATTTTGTGGAGAGACATATTACACATCTAGGTATACACACTCTTTCAGCATACACACAGAAACACACACACAGTGTGGTAGGTTATTTTCACTTCAGTGCAGGACTAATTTCGGTATGTGTGTGTGTGTGTGTTGGGGTGTGTGTAATGGATTTAATGATGTCATTGTATTATCACACTAATCTGATTACAGTGTGACAGATTTGATGCCTCTCAGTTTCTTATGTCTGTTTGTCTGCCTGTCTTGCTAAATGACTGTTTGTTCGTCTTATGTGCAGACAGACAGCTTGTTTGTCCCTCTAAAGAATTGACTGTCTGTCTCACAGATTGCCTGCCTGCGTTGCTGCCTTACTGCCTGTCTCACTGCCTGACCACCCATATTACTTACAACACGAATACTATCTTGCCAACTCACTGTCTGTCTGTCTGTCTGTCTGTCTATCTTAGGGTGGGGTTATGCTTGAAAAAAACGAGTTCATATGACGTGTTGTCCAACCACATCGGAAGGCAAAAGTGTTCATTGCTGTTTCCAGACAGCCACAGGCGGAGTAAAAAAAACATGCTATCGGGGTAAAACTCGATAATCGTTTAAATATGTGGATAACAACGTACATTTTCAGACAGTCTCTCCTGGAAGACATTTATAGTGCTGCACTTGTTTTTACACATGACAACTAACAGAAATTGTTGTTTAAAGAATGACAAAAGAGAGCTTGAAAGAGAAGTTTAAACCGTGCACCCTTTCTCACTTCGCATACCTGGCCAGTTGCTATGTAAAGTGGGTGTGAATGTTGGATTGTCGGTTTTGTAAAGTTACAGAAATGGTTGGACGCAATTCTGACGTCTGAAAGGTGTGTGTGTGTGTGGGGGGTTCGAAACTGTTCGACCATCCAACAAGCACTTATGTTAAAGCATACTGGTCCCTTTACTGTCAATCTTTCTTCCTCTTCCAGGTCTTTCTAAATAAATGATGATGATGATGATGGTTTTCTGTCTGTCTTACTGATGGACTGAAATGTAAATGTAACAAAAACGCATTAAAAAAAATGCATTGGTGGGGGTGTGTTGTTTCAATCCAGGAAGATTAGAATAGAAGAATAGATTCATGAGTCTGAAGGCACATCAGATGCCAAAACACTGCACAGTGGTTTATAGTACCATGGCTGTGTCCCAAATCACTCCATTGTTCAATACTCACAATATAATAGACACACTATAGTTTACTCTATAGTGAGCAGTACATTAAGATTTCAGACACTTATCCATCATCATCATTTTGCGTCATCACTGACAAGTTTAGAGATGCACAACGGTCATTTTCGCATCTACAAAATGAGATACATTGCATTAAGGGATTGTTAGCAGAGAGAGAGAGGATTTTACAACTGTGGAAAGTTATCATGGTGGCCATTGTTTTATCTTTCATCGCGATAATCGTCAGGTAAACAGTAGAATGCAATGTTCAGATTACAAAGGCGTGTATTTGATTTGCCACTGCAGTGCATCGCGATGATGTTGCATTGCACTGTGGAAAGAGTTGAGCCGGGTTTAACTTTCTTGACAGATAACCCTGTGTTTCTTATTTGCCGGAGTCCTCTGTCTCCGGACCCCCGCCAAATCAATGAAGTGGCCTCATTGAAATGAATGAGAGTGCTGTGTTTTTTTCACACAGTGCTAAAGTCGATCTGACTGCAGCCTTATGTCACAAAAAAATAAATAAATGACGGTCCGCCTGCCTGCCTATCTGACTTAAAATACTTACTTAAAGTTAAATACACATTAAAGTCACATCAATAACGATAACGTTAGTTACAACGACAGTGCTTGCAGACATACATAAACTCCTTTGTCAGCTCCGTTGCTTGTTTTTAGCGCTCCTGACTGATGGGTAATCTTGCTTGTCAACTGATGAACCGTTGTTCACTTCTTCCCCATACAGTTCACAGTTCCCTTTGAACTGAGCATTTTTTGCTCCCTACGGTTTGGAATCTTACTTAAAGCTGAAGTAGGCAATATTATTTCATTATAATTTCAGTTGAAATACCTAATTTGACCATTGCATGTCACTAACAATATTTAATTGAAGGGTTCCTTTAAAAAAAAAAGTGTGTCTCTGGGGGCTTGCCTCTTTGTATGTAGAAACTGTACCCGGTCTGAATCAAACAAACAATCAGGCTTAGCTAGCACATAACTAGCCAATCACAGCGACTCTGTATAAACAAGGGCCATCAGTTTCTACGTGTCTTGGTTCCTCCCTTCCACCTCTCTACGTGGCTCTGGAAGGGAGGAATGATTGTCGGAATAAACCACTGACTATTTCATGGCCTGACCATCTGTCTTACTTACATCATACTTTTATGTTTTGCTAACTGCTGCCTGTCTCTCTTATCGTCTAACTTTATTGCTTACTCACTGCCTCTCTGATTGTCTGTCTGTCTTGCTGTCTGCTTTTCTTTCTCACCGCCTGTCTTAATCACATCTCCCTATTCCTCGTTTCAATTATGAGTACAGACAAACTGAGAATGTACTCAGACAAACACACACACACACAAGCTAGCGTAGGAAGGTTTCTTTAGAAGTCAATATTGTTTCAGCAGATACAAAATATTCTTTCATCCTAAACAGAAAATAAAAAAAGTCTCAGTTTAAAGGCTGAAACTGCTGCACTGGATAAGCCTATTACAGGCTGTCTGTTTGTGTTTGTATGTGTGTGTGTGTGTGTGTGTGTGTGTCTGGGAGGTTTTTGGACTCGTTGATCGCTCATCACCAAGCTAAGACACACACACAAACACACACACAGTAAGTAAAGCCTGTGTGACTGATAGGGTTTCCTAACACAGCAGATCAGACTGTGTCTCTGTTCTAGCTCAGTGGTGTTTAGTCTGTGTGTGTGCATATGTGTGTGTGTGTGTGTGTGTGTGTCTGACGTGCTGGTTCCCTTTCGTCCTTTCTGCTCATTCATTCGTTTGATTTGTCTTTTCCCATTTTTCTGCTTCTTTTATTTCTTTCTCTTTTCCCCTCCCTTTCCTTGTTCCTCTCTACCATCCCTTGTTTATTCTTTCTATTTTTTCACAATCCTTCTTATCCCTTATGTTTGTTCCATCTCACTTTTTTGTCCTTTTCTTTCCACCCCCTTCTTCTCTTCTCTCCTCTCATTCTTTTTCTTTCCTTCTCCTTTAATTTCTTCTGTCATGTTTCCTTCCAACCTTTTCTTCTCTCATCTTTAATCCCTTGCTTATTGCTTTTCCTCCTGTTTTCCCCCTATCTGCCTCTCCTTCCTTCCTCCCCTTTACAACTCTCTCTCTCTCTGTGTGTCTGACACTACACCTCTCTTTCCTTCACATCACATCCTCCTCCCTCTCTTTATCTTTTCGTGCTCCATCTATCCCCCTCCCTCCCCCTCTCTCATTATTCGGTATAATCGGTTGTCTAGACAGAAACTCTCCACAAAGATCACACCTGAGCGAGAGAGACTGATGGAGGGAGCGGAGATAAAAAGAGACAGAGGAGGAAATGAGACAGAAGAGAGGGAGAAAAGAGTTGATAAAATGATTTGCCTTTTTTTCCCCCTCCCCTTAAGTCCTCCAAGTGTTCGAGAGGAAAAGCTGTCTGAGACATAAAACACACTGATTGAAGGAGAAAGAGAGAGGGAGGGAGGTTAAAAAAGAGCAATAAGAAAGACTAAAGGGTCTAACAAACATACACACACACACACACACACACACAGTCCCTTGGAGAAACTGCAGCTTGACAATATGAAATTCATTAATTAGTTTTGTTCACTACAGTCTAGACTGGTTGATTTTCTGTTGAGTGAGTGTGTGTGTGTGTGTGTGTGTGTGTGTGTGTGTGCTCTTTTACTTCTATCTTTGTGAGGAGCACTTTGCTAGACCTTCAGAGTGGGGACATTTTTGGAAAGTCAGGACATTTTGACCACAATTTCATCTGATGTTACTTTAACATGCAATCTGTATCTGGATATCTATATAGATAAAGAAAAATGCATGTTAAAGGAATAGTTCGACATTTTAGAAAATATGCAATTCGCTTTCTTGCACAGAGTTAGATGAGACCAGGTGCTGAAGACAGTTGTAGAGGCCATCTCCAAAGCCTTTGCCAACAACAAGCATGTCCCCAGCCACAGGAAGGATGATAACATACATACAGCTGGACATGGATTCTGTTACCTTTCCCTTGAAATATGAACAATCCTTTACAGTTCAGTCAAATATTATAATTGATACAGGTAATCTCATTTGAGGATTTATTGTAAAATAAAGCAAACCTAGCATAATGCCGTGCAGATATTGTTGAAACAATATTAATTAAACAAAAATCCAAATTCATAATGAGTTATTCACCTATCCTGCATGACACGGGAAGAACAGGCAAACTCCACATACCGACGACCACCGGTCCTTCCTGAGCCACCGTGCAGCCCTGTGAGCAGCCCTGTCCCAGGAGACCAGACTTCATGTCCCGTCACAGAGCTGCGGTTAGTGGAAGTCTGTGATGGTGGAAGAAGTATTCAGATCTTTTACTTAAGTAAAAGTAGCAATACACTACTACAGACTAGAAATACTCTTCAAAATTGTTCTTAGGCTACTTAGAAGCACTATAACACCAAAGGGATTGTCACAAATGTTACGCCTATTTAAGAATTAGAAATATATTTGAGAATTGAGTCATTGATTAACCAGGTATTGCACAGGTATAGCTATTTTATGCTGAAACCAGTTCTTAAAAAAATAATGATTTGTTATTGTAGCCTACAAAATTCTATTCAAAATATACTATGGAGAGAAAAAAAAAACATTTTTATAAATTAAGGACCAGGAAAGAAGCATTTGCTTATGAAAGTTAGACAAATAAAACATTTTTTTGCAGTATTATTATTATTTAAGCAGTTTTTTAAAATGTGTATTCCAAATTGAGGTCGGTGCTTTAAAAAAAAATAGTTTCTTCAAATGTATTTTTAAGTTGTTACGAAGGAAAAAAAGATAAGCCCACCATTATCACACGGGTTCTTAAAAACAGATTTTTTTTTTTAACGTAGTGGAGTCGGTTTCAGCTTGCAATACTTTCACCACAAGGCGTCACTAAAACGTTTTAAATGTGTTTTTCAGTGTCGGTGCTTCCTTTATAACTGTCCCCGGCTCAACATCCTGCTCTTCTGTAGTTCCACAACACGCAAGTATACGCATGTATCTAGCTGTCGAAAAACTTTGGTGACATGAGTGCTGATAATTGTGGTGGAAATGTGACTGTGCCTTTACGAAATCTACTGAACTCCATCCAGTGTATTAGAGACCGAGTCAGAGGTAAAAAAAAAAAGACACATTAGATATGAAGCAGCACAAATAGTTGGCCTCTAACCTAGTTATACGCATGCTAGCTTGTTATAGCATAACCATGCTATGCTTGTTTCATACAGTATATGATGCTAGCGCACGTCAAGCTAAATGTGCCAACCTTAGCTTTAACTAAAACTAAACGTTGTTTTGTGTTTTTTTTTTAATGTACGCTGGGCTCGGTTTCTCCGCTGTGAATTTCTGTTTTTAATTTCACAGAGTCAGCGTTAACGAGTTTTATGCTGCAGTGTTAGCTTCTTGTTTGTTTGCTAAACTACTACCAAGTTGTCAAATTTCCTTCTGAAGTCTCTGGGACAGCTTGACATAAATACTCACTTGTCCGTTTATTAGGTAACCTACACTCAGCTAAAGCTAGCTAAGGCAACCGTTCTGCACTAGTTAAATAGCTATGCTAAATTTTTATGAAGGTTTTTAGTAATAAGTATTAGCAATTCACGTTAGTTTGTGTTGCTGTTAAATTGTATTGCGAGGTGTTTTTCTATTTAGTCATCCCTCAGTGATCTAATCTGGTGGTTAAAATAGTAGAAATAACGCAGTACAGTTCAACAGCACAAACTGCAGCCTCTAAAATGACCATAAAAACAGTTTTGAAACTTGAGTGGGTCATTTGGAAAAAATCTGCTGTCAGAGTATATATAATTTTATATTGCCATATCAGTATACTGTATATCATGATCCAGCTAGTTTTCTGGAAAAACAAACTGTTCATGGATAAAATAACCAGATGGAAATTTCTGTTTTTGTTTAATCCAGTGAAGTAAATGCATGACAAATCAAGAAACCTTCACCACAATGATGCAAAAAATTGCACACAATAACCTAATACACCCAGAAATATTGAAAGGTATAGCTACTATGATTTAAACGATATGGTTAAATCTCTGACTGTATACAAAATGGACAACATAATAAAAACCTGCGTGTAATCAAAAGCAGCAATTATTAAGAATCAGACAACAAGAGAAAACAACCTACAAAAAACAAGCATACAGGGGGAGTAATGTTATGTGAACACAATATTGCTCTTCTGCCAAAAATCCATAAATGCTCATATTTTTCAAGTTATTAACACCATAATGCCACCCACAGCAGTCTGTAACCATTTTAGGGCTGCAACTAACGACAATTTCATTAGCAATTAATCTGTAATTTTTTTGTCTATTAAATGTTAAAAAAAAAGAGTGAAAAATGCCCATCATTGACTAATTGATTATTTCAGTAATTGCTTCAGCCCTAGCCATTTTTTCTTAATAATAATAACAATTATGGGATATTGCCTTTTTAAACGTCAGTCAGTCAATAAACACGGGTTTGGTTCCTTCTTCATTTTGGCATTTGAGTATGGTATTTGTTCATAATTTTAACCTGGAAGACAGAAGATTTGCCTAACCGAATGCTCATTTTCCTCCACAGATGGGGAGTCCAATGAGTCAGATGGAGCGTTCAACCTCTCCAACTTCTGGGACACTCTGAGTTGAGTATAGTTTATCATGACCTCCTCCTCCTCCTGTTCCCATTTCCAGCTTCCATTAAGGCCTGTGAATAGCAAAATTTTCCATCCTGTTACCCTGGATAGCTTGTTCTGCTACTGGCCATTACATGTCTGTGTCAAAGCCATTTAGTGGGACTTTATAATGTGATGTAACTGTCTCTTCTGTCCTCAGACCAGGCAGTGAAGGCAGTGTCCCAGGAAGCCACTAAACTCAGCCTGGCCTTCTCCAAACCGCCACTGCCTTCACAACAGGTCAGATTATTATTGGTATCATAATGCTGTCTTGCTGAGGTCATATTGTACCAGTTATGATCCGCAACAAGACACCTTGATAAACGCAACATGTGAGAAGAAGTGTGAGTTTAGATAGATGAGTACATCATTCACAAAACAAATAACATAAAGACGAGGTAGACCAAAACTAACAACTATATATTTTTCACTAGCAAATTAACTAAAACTTGAACCATGCTAAAAACTCTGTATACAAAGATAATGCTTGGTTTGCTGAGTGATGGCAGCTGGCAGGAATTACCTCTTGTATCATGAAGCTGAATAAGTATCTTGCTTAAATGCTTCACTTTTTGACAAGTAAATTGTAGATTAAATGGGAGTTTAAATGTTCTTCATAATCCCCCTCCTCTTGACTACCATCTCTAAGGGCTCCAGGCTAGTCACCACAAAGAGCCAGCTTTCCTGATCACTTCATTCAGTTTGTGCCACCAGCTCTGCAGATGGCAGCAAAAGAATATTGCATATTTGATAGGACAGTGCCAGCATTTGGGGATTTTATCACATCAGGGCTAGAAAGTTGTTAAAGAAATTATATTTCCCAAGCTCTTTAATTGCCACATAAACGTTCTATTGTAACTCCCAACATATTTGTGTTTTCTATTTCTCTTTCCGTATTCCTCTCTGCAGGATGTAGAGAAGTTAGCAGACTCCTTCCTGAAGAGTGTTCTGACTCTGTCTACAGTGTATTACTGGCTACCGAAGAGCCAAGGTAACGCCACCAGTCCAGGAATTGGCTAGTTAGCTGTGCTTCAGTCAAGCAGATAAGCATTTCCTGCAGCCCTGCAAATGTACATGTAGACAATCACAGGATGTTAAAACTCCAGTGAAACACAGACTATACTTGATGTTGAGTAACCAGGAAGATTCTGCCCAAAGCTTGCTGTTTGAGATTTTGTGAATAGATATAAAAATCTTTGTCGCATCTTGACTTGAGCTTATCTCCGTTGTGTTTCTGTCATCTCTCCTCTCTGTGCCTCAGGTGTCAGTCTGCGGCGACAGGTCAGAGACGCCACAGTCGAGGTTCTGGAGGGAGTCGCACAGCTGGCGGAGGTCATACTGAGCTCACCGCTACAGAGGTACATGCACACACAAACACAGAGTTAATATAAGATAGCATAGTACGTTTTAATTCATAGCCACAGTAGAACAAAATTTAATAAAGACACAAACACACATGCTCATTAGTGTTGTCATAATACCTGAAATTTAGTTGTTTATTATTGTTGTGAAAAATTTTAATTGGTACATAACTTTATGAATACAGGTGTGTCTTTAACACAGACATAATCAACATGATTTGTCTTCTGTTATCTGTGGTATTGTATCAGTATGAAATAACTAAATGATAACTTTTGTATTAATGTCAACGTTCTGGCATCATGGTAAAAACACATGCACACACTGTTTCACTATCGTCATAACTTGCCTATAAAGAGTATTCACCCCCTTGAAAGTTTACATGTTTTATTGTTTTACAACACTGAATTTAAGTAGATTTCATGTGGCTTTCTTGACACTGAACAACAGGAAAAAAAATACTTTTATGTCAAAGTAAAAACAGATGAATGAATTATAAATACAAAATACATGTTTGCATAAGTGTTAACCCCCTTTAAGAGGACACACCTAAATCTAAATCTCTTCACACCAATTGGATTTAAAGGTGCATCTACTAAATACTGACTTGGAAGTGGTGAATACTTATGCAAACATGTATTTAGTATTTTATATCTGTTATGACTTTAGATCATTTTATAGAGATCTGTTTACACTTTGGCCTTAAAGGATCTTTTTCTGTTGATCAGTGTCAAAAAAAGTAACATTAAATCTACTTTTATTTAGTTCTTAAACAATAAAAAATGGTATGCACTGTTGCTCATGCAGCACCTACAGTAAACTTTCAGACATGTTGTTCAGACTCTTTTCAGTCTACAGAAAGAGTATTACATTTTTGTTTTCAGCAAAATAATAAAAAAAATGTTTTAAGGAATGTTCCTTTTTTGTTTCTCCTCCCTCTTTCTCTCTCTGTTTGCTTTTAATCTGACTTCCTCCACCTCTCTTCCTCATCCTCTGCTCACCTCTAGTCTGACCCAGGAACAGTTGACATCAACAGGGGGTGTGTGGTCAGCCTGCGACCAGTTTGCCCAGCTGCCACAAGGTCAGTTGATTAAAAAATTAAAAGTGTTAAGATTCAGAAGGCGATTTGTTATTTATAGATAGTTACAAATACAATTAGTTGCTGTTCAAACCTCAAACCCTGCCCCTATATTATATTCTAAAGTTATAGTAACAGTAGAAGTGTTAATGTTAGAAGTTTCGGTAGTAGTATTTGCATTTATGATGGCAGCAGGTAATAGCAGTTGTTATGACTTCAACCTGCAGGTGGTGATGTTGTACTGAAAGTCAGACTGCACATTTTGTTTGTAACAAAGTCTAGTTATTTTTTACTATATTGTCCACATTTAATAAGGAGTCTGTATGTGAATGAGGAAGTTAAATCTCACGCTTATGTACCAAAGTCCACCCTGGGAATTAAATAATAACCATATTGTTGACTGTAAAACTGTGGATAATTGTGTGTTTTGTGTATAGCCAGTATTTATTGATTTAGTTTTTTAGTTGTAGAATAGAAATAAAAGAATAATGAATCAAAGTTTTAATAACAATATCTAAAACATAAAAACAAACAATAAATAGGGGGAAAATATTAATTAATGGCAAAGAAAAAAAAAACAAGTCTGAGAATGTCAGATTACTCCAAAAGCCAGATATTTAAGCGGGCTAGATCAAGAGGGAGGTTAGTCCAAGTTTAGAGGCAGTAGAAGATCTGTAAATATGTAAATGTGATTTATTTTGTATTAATTTTGCCAAAAAGATGTTGCAAGTTTTATTTTGCTTTGTGATTATGGGTTATGTAATTCTAAAATATACAGGTAGTCAGTGCAGTGTCACGAGCAATGAAGCAATGTGATTTATTTTTTTAGTATTAGTTGAGATCCTGGCTGCAGCAATCTGAGTTTGCCAGGGAGCCACGTTACACCCTCTTCAAGATTGTCTTCATCCTCTGTGTCAAAGCATAACTGCATTTTAATTTCACTCACCATATTTACATTTTGAAATATTTGATTTTTACATAAACAAAAACATGATTATGAGTTTGTAGTGAACTCCTTCCTGCTAATAAACCCAGAGGACCAACTGAAACAAATCTATACAGACATGCTTTTGCTGTCATTAATGTGAAATATTTAACAGTGGATCACAAACTAAATAACAGTTGTATACTGTTGACTGCACAGTCAGTGTCACCTTGAAATTATGGAATTTGAATGAATTGCCTACTTAAAATCCCAAAGACGTGATCTCTTTATGGAGGCAAAAAATGTAAGTGAATGCTTGGACAGTGTAGACGTCATATTACCAGTATAACAGTTGATGAAAATAATTTTTATTTGCAGCCCTACTGCACAAACCTTTCCTTTTACAGTTACTGTAGCTTTGTAGAGTCACTGCACACATAAATGCAAATTTTAAATATGTAATTAGGGGCTGGTGTGTTTCTACAGCTGAATATGACTTCAATCTGTGATTTACTACTCATTTATTCTATATTACAATTAAATCAGATGTGCAGAGCTTTATACTTCCTCCTGATGTGTGAATCAGCAGTTATTTCTAAGAGGATTTGATAAATGTGAGACCATCTTCTTTTAAGTAAAAATTGTCTTTTAGATCTTATGTCTGTTCTTTTGTCTTGGAGTTTTGCAAGATGTTAATTACAGGTTTATTGATGAAAAACATGTGTGTTCCACAGATAATAAGGCAGCAGTGCTGGTGGTTCTGTCTGCTCAGATTGGAGTTGTAAAAGACGCCATAGAGGAAATTGAACAGGTAAACAGACACATACACACCATGAATTCTCAAATAGTGTCCAGGCTAATCTGTATGTATCTCCAGGCCTTTACTTGAAACAGACTCATAAAAACGACAGGCCTTTTATTCTCAGTTTTTCCTGTTTTGCAATATCTAATCATATTTTAGTGAGAAGCCTCCCTGTTTCCTCATCTCCTGTTTTTTTTACTCCATGTTTACGTTTGTCTTGATAAATTCAGGATGATGTAAACTAATTTAACCAGTACACAAAGTTATGATATACTCACCACTCTGCTGCCCCAAGTTTCTCTTCTGTAACAGAAATAGAGATTAAATATATTCCCTAATTATTCTCAATAAATCCCATCCCCTACCCTGTCTGTGGCACTCAACCCCAAACCCATTGGTCCATATTGAAGACATAAATCTTTAAAAACATGTATATATAACACGAGTGTATAGTTTCATTTTGAAAAAGTCTCAATAATTTCCTAAAACAGCTGGGCACTGAAGTTATTCCAAATGTTATTCAAAGTGAAGCATTTGTTGGGGGCTATTTTCAGTGGTGGATTAATACGTTATTGGTGAGTATTTCCGGCAGCAGGACGGTGTATGTGGGACTGAGTCAAAATAAACTACAATGTGTGTGTTCATGGTAATGAAGGGACATGTCACCCAATGCAACAGTGTGGTTCGTTGATGTGTTTTTGGACAACAATGGCGCTCTATGGCACAGAGGAATAAGATATATCAGGCTTTGGATACACACACAATATTGTTAGTAGGATCATTGTTGGTTTTGGTCTTTTCATGGGGTTTGTTGACAAGAAAAATATAGAATGTAACCAGGCTGGTCAAGTCTTGACTACGCCTGTCACGATAACTACTTTTGTTGGACAATATATTGTCCCAGCAATAAGTGCGATAAACAATATTATTGTCATTTTAAGGGCATTTGCATGGCATTCCATCACATTCATCTGCATAAAGCATAGGGATTGTGTCTGCTGCAGCAAGGGAGAGATAGAGAAATCTTTAGCCAAATAATTACAAAATCACTACAGGGACATTGTATATTTGAAGTAAAAAAAGTTTTTTAAAAAATCTACAAAGGGAGGGAGAAGATCAAACAAACTATTTACAAGCCATAGGAACACTGTAATCCAGAGATCCGCAGAGAAAGAGTGAAAGAGAAGCTCAAACCTGCTGCCTCACACGCCTACTGACTGTCTGCACACGGCGCAAGAGGAGAGACGAGACCCGGCGCTGTTGGCAGAAGAGCCGATGACTGCGATTACTCTGAGCAGCATGCATGGGAATGAATTACAATATAATATATGAATATATTTCTTGCCTTTATGATGGTCTGAATAGGTCGCTAAATTTGTCGCTAGTCGCTTTTTAGAAATAAGAAGGTCTGAAAAGTCGCTCAATCTAGTCGGCAAGTTGGTAACACTGTGTGTGTGTGTGTGTGTGTGTGTGTGTGTGTGTGTGTGTGTGTGTGTGTGTGTGTGTGTGTGTGTGTGTGTATTGAGAGAGGAGCTGCCGGAGCCCCACCCACCGTGAAACTCCACACAGAGGACAGAAGCAACGTGACCAGAAATGACAGCAAAACGTGTCTCAGCATAGTTTTTTCTGTTTATTCATAGGCGCTGTGAAAAAAATGCTTAAGTGCTGCGCCCCAAGTCTTATAATGGTAGGGAAAACCCTGCTGTTCGTTCAGGCATCGTATTGGCTAAAATGTTGGTTATGTAAACAAACATGCTTGTAAACACAATGGGCAATATCGAGGTCAGCAAAAATGATTTGCAAATATGGTAGAATAAATCAATTAACATAATTATCGCAAAAGGCCTAGTCTTGACCAAGTTTATAGCAGTTCCCAATTCTGGCAGTGATCTTGCTCACAGAAAGATTATTGCACCCCCACCCAGGCGTTATCCGAGGCCGACGACCCGTTCAGCGACGTCCTCGACGATGACCAGGAAGGGGGTGAGCCGCGAGGCAACCAGGACACTTATTGGTCAGAGATGGACCGGCGTGTGATCGGTCCGTGCCAGGGGCTGATGAAGGCGTCTGCGGCGTGCCTGAGGAAGCTGACGTCGGCCATCAAAGCCAACGGTGACGTTACCACGCCTCAGAACCTGGCTCAGCTCGACGACCTGGCTGACATCACCAAGGAGATCAGTCCTGGGTAGGAACACGCACACACACACACACACACAGTCATGTTTTCAAGTTAGTTGAATTATAATCTTTTTTTTTAACCTGTACTGCCCTAATAGAAACTGGTTTGCCAACTTCAAGACTGAAAAGAACTGCACTAAATTGCAGCATTAAATTACCGTAATTAATTAATTAATAATATAATATAATATAACGTTCTTGGTTTGTTGGTATCTTCTCACCAAACAGAATATGTAGCTGTAAATTGTAAATGGGATAACCTTGCAACAGTTCCAACCAAGTCATGATGCATTAAAATAGTTAAACTGTTTGTTCTGCACTGCGGTAACAAGTTAAATGCACGTGTGCAAGAAGGCTCTTCCTTTCTACACACCTGTAACTGAGACTTTAGGGCATGGAAAAACAGTTCGAATGAGACGGTGCATGTTTTTATGCATTCATACTGGTTGTTCCTGTTGTTTGTGATTTTGAAAGAATGGAGCTGGATTGTAACACATCAAACACTTAATCCACCATTTTACCACCCCTTTGCTCAATAAGCTGCTTTTATTTGATTTTTTCATGAAAATGAAGTTTTACAGTGAGTTTCAAAATGAACACAGTCATGAAAAGTCTTTTCTCCTCAGTGTTGATGATTTGGCTCTCTGTCTCTACCCGCCCATGGACTACAGTGGAGTAGAGACCAACGTAAGACACACACACACACACACTCGCACATCCAAACACACATATAAACAACTTGATAACTGTGTAAAAACAAAAAATACAATAGAACACATTCAAAAGTCTGAATGCTATACACAAAAGGCAATAAATAAAGTCCATGTCTTTTTATTAATCAAAAATAAACATCAGCTTACACTATACGCCATGTCTTTACTAGGGATTTTAGAAAAGCAAATTTTAAGCAATTTCTTGAATTGATCGTCAATCATGTAAATAATAAATCATTTATTAATCATCAAAATGCAATATTTAAATGATGGACATGAATCATAAATACAAGTAAATTATTTGAATTTAAATTAAATAAACTTCTCACTCAAAATTGCTGCTGCTTTTTAAATCAAATGACCAAACAAAAGTCTGAAGAACATAATACTTTTGCGTGTGTTTGAAAGGTGAAATAGACCGAAGTGTCACTAGTTGTTCTTTGATAATTACAGCATGTCTTTGTGGTCAGGGCTAAGTTGTGTGTTAGCTGTGACTCCTCTTTGATAAAAATTTGACAGATCAGGTTTTCAAGAGAAAATATTGCAGTGAAGAAAGGCAAAAAAACGCAGCAACCACAGTGAGCTGGTTAGATGAAGAACTTGAGGCGACAGGTACCTTTTTTTTAAATTTGTGTGAAGTCAAAATTCCAGCAGGTCATCAAGGTAAGTAAATGCCTTTTGACTGTGCTGTTCCTGTCTTATAGAGAACCACTCAGTCTGTGCTGCATCACAATCTCTGATCACGGATGTCATAGTTCGCACCGCGCAGTTATCCTAATTGATTGAAATTCAGCAGCCTGGGTGTTTCAGTCATTTTTTAAGCAAAGATTACAAACATTTGCAGGTTCCTGCTTCTCCAGTGTGAGGATTTGCTGCTTTTCTCTGTTTTATATCATTTTTCATCATCTTTGGGTTCACCAGTCACCTTGGGCTCTCGGAAAATGTGATTGACATTTTGACTTTTTGACACAGACGCCCAACCCAACAGGCCCAACTTGTCTTAAAGCTTAAGTTTGACTGAAGGACAGACAGACGTCTGTTGCAGTCAGAACAGGTGGAGTTGGGGTTGGTTGCGTTGCTTCAGTAGTAACGTGACATTAAGTGATCATGTCATCTGCTCCTGTGAGTAATTTAGTTACACGTCCTGGCCTGTCAGTTTCAACACAAACTGTTGTGCAATATGGGGGTTTCATTCGTGTACAATCCGTGTACAATCTGTGTACAAGCATTTTCTGACACGAAAGGTTAGTATTATCCCTAATCCTTCAGCGTTATTAACAACAGCTACAACATTGACAGTTGAGTTATACGTAGGCTGTGTCCAGTCTATAGCCTAAATAAGCACAGAATGGCTCGAACAGAATAAGTGCAAGACAACAGTGGTCTGCCTACAGTATGCGGAGTAAACTCCAGACTATTTTATCAAGCTTAATAGCCTATCCAGGCCCATGTAATTTCTCAAATTCTAAACTTTTCCAACTTCCATATGAATTGGCTGCAAAATGATCGCACATCCTCTGTTGAATATATCACATCCACTAATCCTGTGGCCCAATGAATACTCAAAGCTATACGCCACTTAGACCTACAACAGCACATATCGAGGACTCTACCTACCTATTATAAAAGTTGATGGCAGCATGTTGTTGGCTTGAAATTCCATAGGAGAGTTTTCTTCCACTGTCATACTAATAGAAGTGTGGAATTAGCCTGGCAATGCACAGTCTGTTGTTGATTAGTTGGTTGAAAATTTGCCTACTGATAAAAGCTGCTAACAATAAGTATCCTCTCAGGTGGAAAAATGTCCCGGTTGCAAATAAAAACCTTGTAGGCTAGCCTATATATGAACAGAACATAAACTATGGTTTTGGAAATGTTAACTGAATACAATAAATGGTTCACTGTGTGTGGGGGGCAAGCATTAAGCTGGGGGCGTGCAATGCACCCCTCGGGGCCGAGACAGTCAAGCAGGCATACCAGAAGAGCGCTCGCTCTTGCCAACTGTTATTCATTTGATAAATATGAATGTATCTCGTTAAGATCGCGAGCAGTATCAAGCAAATATGCAGGTCTCTTCGTCAGTCCACAACCCTGAAGCCCTTCCCCCCGTACCTTCAGCTGAGTTCAGTTGAAAATTACTAATTGTTATAATTTCTTTATTTTTACTATAGCCCCGACCTGCTGCTACTCAGGCTAAAAATCATAGATAAAAAAACCGACAATGAATGCTTTCGGTTCACCTTTTGATAACAAAGATAATTTAAAATCACCCCAATTTAGCATTTTGTAGTAATGGAAACTGGATTTTTTATGTTTGACTCACCACATTAAAATCTGTGACAAGGAAAAAACAGAAAATTCTATTTTGAGGACAGAATTAAATAGAAAACGGCTCTATTTCTTTTTCTAAAACGTTACAAGCATTGATAATTTAATCTTCCGATTTTCATTTCAGAATAGGAAATCAATTGAGATGAATGTACACGGATTAATTTAAAGGGAGTATTTTTAGAGCTTAAGGTAGTCACTACCGCCCATTACCATTTCAAAACTGAACTGTTTTGCCATCATACATTTCGTTTTTCCAAACATATAAATGTATAAATATAAAAAAAAAACCATATAAATCAATAATAAATAAATATATAAATACAAGTGTGTTTCTCTACAGGTGTCTAAATTGGCAGCCCTATTAAAGAAAGTTCTGGAGATCATCAGGTAAGATTGATTCACCTACAGTATTTAGACCAAGCTAATACAAACATAATGATTGTTCTTTGACATCATAAAAACTTCTTCCGAAAGTTTTCTGTAAATTCAATTTGTAATTAATTAACATGGAAAACCACTGGGATGATACTTTTAACGGCAACAAATCAGTGCTGAAGTTGAGATAAAGGATCGATGAAGAAAAAGATCAATGCAAAGTAACATTACCTGGAATCCCAGAGAAAGTTGTTGGGTGTGTTAGAGGTGGTGTGTCTGTAAAGCTGACACATCATCCTGTCAGTTCATTTTATCAGGTCAGATGAAAAACCGATCCAGGCAGCTTGTTCATTTCCTGTTTCTTCATAACGGCCATGGAGCCATCTGAAAAAAGTTGGCTTGGTTGATGATGGACATAACTTTGTAAAAAGGTTTTAATAAATAGAATATAATCTATATAAAAACCTGAATTTTCTTTATTGTCTTTGTTTATGTTTTTCACAACCCTCCACTCCTTTCCACCTGTACAGGTCCAGTCATGTGTGTGGGGAATCACAGCTGACCTGGGTTCAGTTCTTAGATGGAGCCGTCGATCACAACCTGCAAAAAGCCAAAGACCTTATTCAGCAGGACAGCTAGTGTGTGTGTTTCTTTGCAATTAGAAGTGTGTCTGTTGTGGGGTTTTATGTGCCAGTGTATGGAATGAATGGTTACAGTGGTGCGTTTGTGCTCGTGTGTCCATGCCTGTGTGCATGTGTGTGTGTTTGTAGATATAAGAGATGTGGATTTCTAACACAGTATCAGTGTGTTTTTAAGCACATGCATATACAACATATAAGAATTAAAAGGAAGGACTTGTGTCCTTATGAACCTTATGAATTATGTAACTCTGCTTGTCAGTAGTCTCGTCTACACAGTTAATCTACATTTGACTGCTTACCAAACACACACTACCTGCTCCAGGAACAGTTGTGTTACCGTATACCAGTATAATTAAAAGAACAAGTAAATCTCCTTAATCTTGTCTTGAATTGTTGGTCCACGAATACTAATTGAACAGCAAGAAAATGGGGGAAAAAACAACTTTGTATAGCCTGCCTGAAAATTTCCCACAGAGACATTCCGAGACACATTTAAGCTTTAACATTAAAACTACAATTGATGTATGATGGTTAATACTGTTGTGCTTGTTAATTAGTTTCACCTCATTGTTGGTATGATGTGAAAATGCTATCAAAGTTAGGTAGAAATGATGTGAATGGCACACACTTCTCCGTACAGATGAATATGATACATCAGCGGGGTGTTTCATAAAGGTGACCTGCTTTATTGTGAAAATCCTGTCTTGAATGAGCCTGACCGATTAAACCAGGATTTAACTGTTTCATAAAGCCAACTTGGAGCTAATGTGAGCAGACGAAGTGTGTTTTCACTTCATGACTTTTAAATACAGACCTGAGACGTAAAAGCACAGATCACAGCAAAAACAAACAAAAATACTGCCATAAACAAAACTTCTGGCAGCATGTTGTGGGTCAGCAGCGAGCTCAGACTTTGACACAAGTAGAGATGAACTAAATTTAACTTAGTATCAGAATATTTTTGAAAATATTAGAAGCATCTCTCGACATAATGCAGTCCAGTACAAAACCATCACTAGCAATGACCTCAATGCTAGAACATATAATTGAATTAACACCTCTATGGCAGTGTCAACAAAAATTATTATAGGCAGTTGTATTGGATTGCATTAGGATTGTACAGGTGTACCCAATAAAGTGGCCACTGAGTGTATGTAGGTTATTTCAAATATTGTCTTCATGGAGTGAATTTAAAATTTGGGAATCCAAATGTGACTGTGGCCATGTTTTAGAAACTTTGTTACAGACATAGAAACATATTCATCTTTTATCTTGAAGTTGAGCTACAGATGTTGAATTTTATTCCAAAATACACTCAACTCAAAAGGACTGGTTTTGTTCTTTAGAGGAAGTGTTGCTGATAAAGAGCAGGTTTCTCAGTCCACTCACCTCTGACAAATAGAGAAAGGACTTTTGATACGTAAAAGATTCAGATGTTCTTGTTCTGCCTTTCGTCACAGTGAGAGTTTCCCAATGATCCTCTGTCTGTTGTCACTGAACAGAACATTACACATTGTCGTGCATGTAATCATCCAACCAGTCGGGGTATAAAAGCAATCATCTTCATAGTTGCCAACAAGCTGCCTAACCTTTGGCGCAACCACTGCCTCCTGCTGGTCTGGCCGTGCAACAACAGTTCTCATTTCTAAATTAATAGAACAGGACTGTGGCTGCCACCTAAAATACTAAACGTTTCATCTCAAAATAGATGAAAACATTTATAGACAATGTTGCACATGCAGGGGACATCATGTGTTGTGATCAGAGCATTAATGCAGAACGACAACCAAACGCTTGTGTCAAAGGTGTCCCCCTCCAGCCAATCTGAATCAAGTGGGGTTTTTTATTGGAAATGAATTCATTATCAACTGGAAATAATTTTTGGTTGTGCAATTATGGTTGTATTACCTTAAGACATTATATACAGCATCTATTTTAAATACATTATTATAAATAATAGCACTAAATAAGAATAGGAGACGATCAAGAAGCATTAGTTCTGTCCAGAAAGTTAAAAAAAAAAACATCGGGGTCTAAATGTTGGCCGGACTGTGGACAAAATCATGCCACTCTGGGTAAAAACCATTCCAGGAAGTTATACTCAAAGAAATGGAGCACATCATTCAAATTTCATTCTCTTTTAGCCAATTTTTTACTTTTGGGGAGAATGCCAAGAAAATGACAAAAGAGACCGGTATCTGTTGAGTAACTGCTTTCAGATTAATTACTAAGAAGTTGTTGCACAAAATCTGTTCACCTACAGTATTTCAAAATGAGAGAAATGACAGAGCAAATTCAATGTATGGAACAAATAGATAAAATAAGATGCAACCTATGTTTTTATGAAAAAAGATTGATGAATTATGTTCAATGAGTGCATAATGATGAATAATCTACTGCAAATTCAGAAAACTGAGCCTGTCTCTCTCTCTCTCTCTCTCTCTCTCTCTCTATATATATATATATATATATATATATATATATGAACAGTCGCTCTGCTTGTGTGTTCTTCTTGTATATTGTTGCTTACATAATGAACACAACAACTAACTAAGTAACTAAAAATCATGCAATACTTAAAAAATGATCTAACAGAAACCACAGAATTTCATTTCCTCAGAAAATGCTCTACATTTTTTCAGGACAAATATGGCCCCCTAACTTGCCTGGATTTCCCAAAAACATGTTTGTGTTTTCTGCACTCACTCTCTTCACATTCCCAATAGAATACAAATGGAACACAACCCAGATCAGATTTTTACAGAATAACAAGTTAATGTACATTTGATCTAGTCTTTATGTTACACAGTCCAATAGATATTACAACACTTGCACAATGTAATATTAAATTCAGTTTTCTAGTCTTTACAGTTCTGGATCTGAAGATAAACCAGTGTTAGAAAAGGTTCTGTAAAACATGAGAAACTTTAAAGCTTCTTTTAAGGTGTGTATAATATGTGTAATATGACTCAGAAATCACTTTTCTATAGAGAGAAGGAGAGAAGAGCTTTTAAAAAGTCCATAAAAGTAAAAGTGGCCACTTTGTCAGCAATTACTTCACCAACGGCTGAGATTCCTACCTTATAAAAACTTTGAGTCACACTTTGTTTCATAATTCAAAAGAATCCCATCCTAACCACCATCCCACACACACACCTATAGACACATTCAACACCAGAAACTGTCAGTTTAAAATGATTCACAGGCGACAAACGTTTCAAATCAATTACTGAATCATACATCACATCACAGCATCACGTAATAAGAGATGTTACATCATTCAAGCTGACAGCGATCTAACCATTCAAAATGCTGAGGTAATATGAAGCAGAACAAGGTATTTATCTGTTCCAAAACATTACTGTTATTACATCATCAGTTAAAAATATGTTATATATCTCAAGAGGTCATAATTCACCAACTAGAAAAGGCTACATTTTCTGAAGGAAATATACGTGTGCTTGTTGCCCAGTCTAATGACTTGCTATGACGTGACTAGGTGGTTGCTAGGTGGTTGTGGTCAAGGTTTTGTTTGCTTGTTTAGATCCCCATTAGCTGTTGTAACACAACAACAATATCTACTTTTCCTGGGTTCCACATAACTCCCGTTTACTTGAGTGTAAATGGTGCCGCACACAGATCGCTGCAACAAATATGACATGATAACTTAAAATCATATAAAATGTAGGTTCTATGTAATATTATCACCTCTTACAGAATTTAAGTAATCAATAATGCAAATTACATCTACTAATCATAAAGTTGGATAGATACCTGTCTATCAATATCACATCTTTTGAGAGGTAGTGGTTGCCATGGTAGTATAAGATAGATAGATAGATAGATAGATAGATAGATAGATAGATAGATAGATAGATAGATAGATAGATAGATAGATAGATAGATTACCTGATGCCTTTTTAAAATAATAATCAACTCCTTTTTAATACTTGATGAATAGGTGCTTAAAGTGGCCATAATCAATATTTTTTAATAACAATGTTTCAATGTGAAAGGGGCCGCTCATAGTACTGAACCTGCAGAGAATAATCTCTTGAATCTGCAGCTCTGCAGAGTTTTATAGCGAGTTTCAGCTCAATGTTTAGCTCTCTGGGTTTACTTTACTGTTCTGCTTCGCTCTCACCGCTATTTAGGCAGCTATTTTCAAAAAGCTCTAAAAACCCACAGCACACTACCTGCTCAGCACCAAACAGCAGACCGACACAGTTAGAGACTAGCTGGTGAACATGGTGGAGCATTTAGCAGCTAAAATGTGTGTCAGTGTGCAGACTGTAAATGTTTATGATGATAAACATAAGCAGTCACCTACTAACTGCTAACGTAATCTAAGGAAGCGCCTGCACCCATCACACAGTGATCAGAAACCTGGGTCAGATGTTTACTTGCCACAGTACCCCGGCTTCTATTGGAGTACTCCAAAAAGCATACAGTAGTCAGTATAGTATAAAATGCAGTCATAATACTGAGGGGATATTAGTGTCCACATAAACACACTCATAAGTTGCTCTGGACAAAAGCAAATTAATATAACGTAATGGCTGCATTTTCAGTCATTGACATCTGTAACACCTGATTGCAGCCGCAGTGTTTTACCTCCCAGGAAGTGGTTAACAATCCAGGTTGCAAGACCTGTTTTGTGTTCATTTGAGATGGGGTTGGGCTTCGAAGATGCTTTAAATTCAATCAGCACTGAATCACCTGTCACTGTGCTGCTGACTGCCTGCCAGTGTGCATTTTCCTGTCTTTATATCTACTATTGTAAGAAAGAAACTTCTGGAAAGATGACATCTGAGAGGAGCGAAACTAGTAAGTACACCAATAGATGTTTTTAACCTTCGTATCTGTTTTAAGTAACTGTATCATCGTATCTTGTCCCGTGTGGGTCTCTGCATCCAGTGAGACACCACGAACCTGCTTGCGCACATTGTATGTATATGAATGAATTACTTAATGTTGTGTTTGGCTGCAGAATATGTTTGGGCAAAAGTATACACCATTGCTTAGTAAGCTGAAATTTCACATTTTAGGGGATGATGTATAAAACTCAATGGGGACTGAAATTAAATTTAGAAAATGTTTTCTAGAAAGCTGTTTGACAGCCACTGGAGACTAACAATAATAACCTTTGTTTCTATAGCACTTCCAAACAAGGTATAAAGTGCTTCACAGATGACTGACAAGCCGATAACCAGACAGAACAAGTGTAGACCATGACAGAGGGAAATAAAAACTAGATAAAAAAAACTAGATTAAATAGATTAAAAGGACAAAACAAAGATCAAAATGATGACAATGAAACACAATAAAATAGATTTAAAAGCTATAATAATAATAAAATAGAGTTAGATAAAAGCTAGACTAAAAACTAGATAAAATATATTAAAAAGACAAAACAAAATAAAAAATCAAATTGATAAGGTGGATAAAAACAATATAAATAATAATAAAATAGAATAACATTTTGCAACAAATACAGTAAAATAAGTGAATAAAATAAAGTAAATAATGTCTATAAACCATTCTTAATCAAAAGTCAGGCTGAAGAAGTTTAAAGATTTCAGCACTTTCCAGCTGACAGCAGACTGTTTCAGCGGCTCGAGGCATAAAAGCTAAAAGCTGCCTCACCAAAGGTTTTTTTTCCTGACATCTCTCCACAGCATCTGCATGTGTATAGGTTTCTGTGTGTGCTTAGACCTGTGAGTGTGAAAATACTAATCAGAGTGAAAAGATGAATTTCCCCACAGGGATAAATAAAGTAATTATAATTATCATTATAAGCTAACATAGTGTGTCTGTCGTTTGGTGCTGAGCAGGAAGTTCACAGTATGCTTATCAAAGCTTGTTCGCTGAAAACAGCTGCTGCTGCTGGAAAGATGCTGATGATAGCGGTGAAAGACAGCAGTACATTTGCGGGCTGGAAAACCAAAACAGTGAGCAGACGGAGGCTAAAATGCTCTGTAGAGCTGAAGTGCAGCTTTAAGGTTTAAAACAAGTTGTTCAAAAAAGGAACAATGAAAAGCTAAACTTAAACAAGCTCAAATTTTGTCAGGAATTGACTCCAGGTCATTTGAGGTGACCGTAAAGGTATCTCCTCGTGCTATTTTAGACTTGTAGGGTTCATGTTTTCATCTCGAGTTGCACAAACTTGTCTCTGCCACTTACCAGGCACAGCTTGCACTTTAAGACTCTGAGATGTTGGGTGGATGTTTGAATCAGTTTGCCTCTTGCAGCTTAAACTGCTTCAGGATTGTGTTTGTGAGTGACAAACACAGCGACATCAATCATTTAATTCATTTGCATCGACCAAATCTAATTTTAAATGTTTACATGACCATCTCTTTCACGCCCAACACTTGTGTACAAGAGAAAAACATCAAATATGATTAGTGAAATTTTTATGGTTGCCCATAGTGGTCATGTAAAAAATCATGTTAGTCATACTTTAAATTCATAAAACACTTAAAAATGCCCTTAAGCTGTAGTTCTGTGTGTTATTACAAAATGTTTGATTATTTATGTTATATGTTCAAACCTTTTATTACATTATAGGCACTTACACAGGTTATTACATTATGAGTTTTTATTAGATTTTTTTATTACAATATACACAGGACTGTGTTTGTGTGAGACGTGTGTGTCGATCCCGCGAGATGTCGAGGGTTGACAAACTGTTCCAGGCTGTCGTCCAGACAGCGAATGTGGAGGCGAGCGTTTTCTTTCACACGCATATTTCCTCACCACATAACTCCACATCAGTGACATTTTACACTCTGATGAGTATGTTTACATATTTTCACCACCTATCACTCTCCACCCTGCCCTGCCCTAGGTTCTGCCACTATTGCTAGACAGCACAGTAACTTTTAACATGCTGAAAATACCAAACGTCTGATGTTGACCTATGGGTAAATATGGAATAATACGCTTTGGGCCAATACGTACAATTATGCACATCTTTAATTTTTTGCCATTTAACGTAATGATGCAGCTAAAGGCACTGTGTTTTAACTTAGTATATTTAATGCAATAAAAGCTTCATGTAGCTGAACTGATGTTTTGGAACAAGCATATACAGAGTATGCAATACTGTCAAGCAGTATAGACATTTATTTAAATATAAAGCTAAAATCAGCGCTTGCTTGTGTTTTATTTATTTGCATATTTAATTTTGCCTGTGTATTCTTGGTGCAGTGCGTTGAGCTCTCTCTGCAACTATAAGCACTGATTTGGTGATTTGCAGCTCAAAGGACGTCTAATAGCCATTATTGTTTTAACATTTAATTGACAATATTTCAATGTGAATCAGGTCTTAGCTACACACTGTGCTCTTTACAAGGTTATTCCAGTACTTGTTAAACATTTTGACCCACTTCAATTTGCTTATAAAAGTCACAGAGTTACAGATGATGCACTGCTGACTATGTTTAATATCATTACTAAACACCTTATGCATCCTAAAGGATTTGCTTTTATTATTTATTTTAAAGGAGTTTTATTTGGGAATTTTTGTTCAGCTTTTAACTCTTTCAAGACGCATGTCCTTTTACAAAGACTCGTGGATCTTGGGGTTAGTGGTGACTTAATTCAGTGGATAAAAGCTTTTCTTTCTAAGCAGCCAGAGAGAGGCCAGAGAGACTTGCTCACTACAAATGTTCCTCATGGATTTGTTCTTTCTCCTGCAAAAGTAGCAATTTGGAGACCAATGATGATGAGACTGAAGATAGGATCATTTGTGCCAAGCAGGATTTCACAACAGAGCCTTTTGTATTTGATGGCTGAACGTTTAAAATATCCTGGACTTCTAATTGAGCTTCTCTGAAAATACTAAACTATATTTTCAAGAAACGCACACCATGGCTTCATCTTCTTAGGAGACTTAACTGTTTTCAAGTGAGTCCGTCGGTCTTAGAAACTGTTTAACTGATTGAGAGTTTGAACATTCCACCTGACTTCATGGCTCGTCACCTGAACTGCAGGTTTTGGCGTAAGCTGGCTAGAATAGTTGCCATTGCCAGCAAAATAATTGGGAAGCCCCAGATGAAGCTGAGTGAGCTGTATACCGCCAGGACAGGAGATAAAGCCTTAAGCATTCTGACAGATCGTTCTCATCCTTAAAGTTGTATTCTATCTAAAAAAAAAAGTTTTAACCTGTATGTCTAGATATCTGTTGACCTGCAAATGATCAAAATCATGCTTACTGGGTACATTTTGCATTATGTTATTACATAATGAGTTTCTACAAGGTCACAGACCACTTAATGCCCCTTTACATGTAAAATAGAAAATTGATCAGTGGCGTGGTTCGAAGTCTGCCTCAGACAGACAGATACTGAGGTGTGGGCCATGCTCGCTGAGCTGCACTGAGGCTGTGCAGAGACCTGGATTCACCTCAGCAAACTGGCTCAGCTTGTTAAAAGTTACTGTGCTGTCCAACAATAGTGGCAGAAATGGGGCAGGGCAGGGTGGAGAGTGATAGGTGGTTAAAATATGTAAACACACTCATCAGAGTGTAAAATGTCATTGATGTGGAGTTATGTGGTAAGGAAATATGCGTGTGAAAGTAAACGCTCGCCTCCACATTCGCTGTCTGGACGACAGCCAGTTTGGTTGATGGAAATTAATTAAATGGTGCCACTATCTTTCTTATTGTCACGGATGAACAAGTTCTTTGCTTCTCCTACTTGGAGATTTGCTTTTTTTATAAAAAGTGGATAGTAATGAAGTTAAAAATTACTGCCATCATATAAATTTTTTTTTTTTTTTAAACAGTTCATGAACTTTTGCTATCTCTTTTGGTAACCTGATGTACAGATATTCTTTTAACAGATTCTGTTGTTTAATTTCTTTCAGTCTATAAGGGAGTGGACCTCCAATGCAAGACCAACAACACTGAACACCACACCAGTGAAATCTCAGTGGATCAGCTGATTGTGAGGCGAGGCCAGCCCTTCACCCTGACCCTCGAACTCACACAATGTTTCAACCCTGACCTTCACCCGCTCAGCATCGTCGCAAAGACAGGTTGGTGTTTGTTTTGAATTGCTTTTGGACAACAATGGATGTCTATGCTGCCCTACAAAGCCAAAATGGAGTAACTACTGTTACTCCTATTGATCTATAGGAGAGATCAAGTGAAGGCTAGCTTTGATTAATCACCAACCCCTACATCTCCATAGAGTCATACAAATATAAACAACATAGTGTTAGAATACAGACAAGCAGGTTCACCAGCAAACAATCAATCAGTAATAAATACATTAAAACATGTTTTTAAAAGAATGCATCCGATGAATGCCTATAGTAGACTTTCCCATGAATAAGAATAATAATGTGTGTACGCTGACAGTGGGTTTTATCAGATCAAGACAAGTTCATCGTCACTATCTGTAGTTAATGTGATCAAAGAATGGGTGTTTAGGAACAGGTCTTGGTGTCCTGAGAGTCTAAATGCGACTTGTTCACAACTTGATAACATGTTGGACATGAGTTCAATTCAGTGTTCGAATGATGAAGGTGTGACTGATTTGCATTGTCTCGCAATGATTCTGCATCCTGTCAGCATAGAACATATTGAGTTTGTAGATACTGTGTTTCCCCTGATGATTGTCCAATGGCTCCTTTACACTAGCCTGAAAACTTTACACCATTTGTTTTCAGTTTTACTGCTTCTGCAGTCACCGCTCTCTGCCTTTGTAGAGCAGTATGGCACTGAGGAAAACCAAGCTATTTCAGACTTTGGCTTAGTTTTGGTCTTTTCAAGGCATTTGGATGGATGGACATAGAGGATTGTTACAACAATAAATTGATGTCTGACTCACTCAGTGGCTCCTCTCTACAGGAAAACATCCGTCCTATGACCGAGGGACGCTGTCATTCTTCGGTGTCCCAAATACCGCCAACTGTTCACCATCAGCAAAGGCAGTGTGGAAGATAGAGCTTCACAAGAGCTCCTCCCCCAAAACAGGCCTCTTGAACCTGATCATTACCCCCCCGGCTGACACCCCCATAGGGGAGTACTTGATGCATGTGACACACAGGAATCAGGAAATGTTGCTGGCAAAGCCGGTGGTGCTCTTCAACCCCTGGTGTCCCGGTAGGTTGAGTGTCTGTCTGTCTGTCTGTCTATCTGTCTGTCTGTCTGTCTATCTATCTATCTATCTATCTATCTATCTATCTATCTATCTATCTATCTATCTATCTATCTATCTATCTATCTATCTATCTATCTATCTATCTATCTCTTGTTATATAGATTATCATTGTTATATATTGCTATCTATTACTTTTGATACTTTAAGTACATTTTGCTGATAATGCTTATGTACGTTTACTTAAGTAATGCAGGACTTTAACTTATGTGAATACTTCTAAACTGAATACATCTAAACTATCTAATCTATCAACCTATCATCTGTCTGTCTCTCTGTCTGTCTGTCTGTCTGTCTGAATTAATTCACTCTCTCTGCAGATGACTGGGTGTTTCTGTCTGATGTGGCGCAGAGACAGGAGTATGTGATGAATGAACATGGAATCATCTACAAAGGAAGTGGAAACTACATCTCCCCTATGAACTGGGACTATGGACAGGTACACACACACACACACACACACACACACGTTTACTTATGTCGATTTTGGGGACATTACATAGACTTACATTCATCACCTGGACACCTACCCTAACCCTAACCACTGACCTAAAAATCAATTTTTTCCCGATTGGGGACGCGGCTTTTGTCATAAAATTTAAGGGCAGCGCCTCTCTTCCTGTCTCCTTCTGTCCAGTTTGAGGACAACATGGTGGACATTTGTATGATGATATTGGACCTCAACCAGAAATGCCTGAATGACCCAGCTAGTGATGTTTCTGCTCGCTGTAACCCCATCTACGTCAGCCGCGTGGTCAGCGCCATGGTAGGACATGCTCGTTGTGTTTTTTTATTAATACCTCCACAAAGCTTTTATAGCAGCAAAGCAATGTTGCACTGATATTTATGGGCTTTATTGATGGGACATTTTTGACTGTTGTGTACCAAAATCCAGCAATGGTGCAATGAAGAGGAAGACCTTTTGTTTGGACTGGGGACAGAGTGTGCTGCAAATTAAAACTTTCAACTGCTAAATGAATAAAAAGTAGGATTTTCAGCGTGGGTGTTCACTGCCAATTGCAAATGTTAGCATGCTAACACCATAAACTAAGATGGTGAACATGGTAAACATTATACCTGCTTTACATTTAGAATGTTAGCATTGTCAGTGTAAGCATGTTACGCAGCTCTCTCTTAAAAAAGAGATCTTCATCTCAGTGACATGACTTGTTTAAATAAAAAATTAACTAATATGGCATGTGGGTTTATAAGTTTTAATTAATGGCTTTATTATGGTTAGTAAATCATTTACTAATGTTTTAAGGATCATTAGTATGCCATTAATATGAACTTGCCAGGTGGCCGAGCTGACTGATCTATATTCTTAGTAAATTTGCTCTTTTTTAGCTTGCTTTTTAAAAAATCTTTTTGGCTCATTATACATTTAGAAACTAAAGACCCTTTATGAATGACTTAACATTCATAACTTCACACAGACTTAATGGCTTTTTAGAAAGTACATCAAACGTTAATAAAGAGTTTCTCACTTTATAATTTACCATCACACCCGCAGTTATAAATATAAATAAATAATTCATAATTTTTTTCACTAAGTCTGCAGTTTAACAAATATATAGTATAGTGATACAGTATATTCAAAAGTTTGACGTTTGGAGTGGAGCAGCTCTATCATCTTTTAGTTTCATGCAGTTCCAAGTATTGTCAGTTGGTGGCGGTAATGTTATGTAAATGTTAACAATGTGTCAATAAAGAGGTGAAGAAGAAGACAGCAGATGTATATGATGTCATTTTTTAAAATATAAAAAAGACTTGGCAAATGTTTCCTGTGTGACAGAGATGTTGGGCCATTCTTTGGAGGGAAAATCTGACAAAATAAAGTTGTAATTTTGAGAAAAAAAGTCACATTATGAGAATGAGAATTTCTTTGTTTGTCTGTTTTCTTCCAGATCAACTCTCAAGACGACCGCGGTGTCCTGCAGGGATGCTGGGGAGATTTCTATCCGGGCGGGGTCTTACCCTCTCAGTGGAATGGCAGTCACGCCATCCTTAAAAGCTGGTTTAAAACCAACTGCCAGCCGGTCAAGTACGGGCAGTGCTGGGTGTTCGCCGGAGTCATGTGCTCAGGTACAGTAACATCTGACTCTGCAGGTCCTCACACCTGGAACATCTGTAAAGATAAATATTAGTTCTGAAACAGTTACTCAAATAATCGATTCGTCAGTCGTTACTTGATTAATTGTTAAGTAAGCCATTAATTAAGGAAAAATGCCAAACATCGGCTGTTGCCATCTTCTCAAATGTGAGCATTTGCTACTTTTCTCTGTTTTATATCATTGCAAATTGAATATATGTGCGTCTAGAATTGTTTGGGGCAATGCAAGTAATTTGAAGCGATCACCTTGGGCACTAGGGAATTGCAATGGACAGTTTTCTCTATTTAATAAACATAAACATTTTATAAATCAAACAAATGATCAATTAATAAAAAACCTCACAATTTAATTGATAATAATAATTATCTTTAGTTGCAGCCCTAATACAAATATGTTGCTTCTTAAGTATCTCCCCCTGCTTTCTTAAAACTTTAAATGAATATTCATTGTCATTGCAACTAAAATGAGTAAAATAAGTAAGAATAATGATAATATGCTATGTACCATCACTTTAGTTGTAAATATTATGTTATAATATGACTAAGAATAGAGCACTGCAACACTGAAACGTGTTGTATTTTTCACATGTAATTAAAACAGTGATCTGACTCATCATATTGACATTGATGACATGACTGTTGGAGGATTCCAGAGATACTGTAGTAGCTTAAATCTTTTAATAACAGCCGCCTCCCTTGTGTCTCTGCCAACACTATAGTTTCCCTCACAAGGTGTATTAGCTGAAACAAGTATTCCCTGTGGTTCAACAAGGAATGCTATTGAATCTTAGTCAGCTTCAGTTTATGTACATCACGATCTTGTATGTGTTAGGAGTAAGTCACACTACCAAGCGGGAAAAAGCTGTTTGGAGTCGGCTCCAAAGGCGCAAACCTGCATGTGACTTGTATTTAAGTCTGAATTTGTCTGTGTTGCTGTTACAGTAAATTAAAATTGGAATGATGGTCCTGATTTTGGCACCATGGCAGCTTAGTAAAGATGATAACAAGATGCAACAACAAAAAGAAAGACAAACTGATTTACGTTTACGCAAATGTCTCATTCAATTTGAACAAACTAGGGTAGCATTTAGCTACAAAGACGTGTCTTATTGTTTCTCTGCTCATTCTGTGCTGTACATATAAAAAGTGTAAATATGAGTATCTGTTCTGCGCTTTAATGGTTGTCTAATGGAGCTGCAGAATGGTGAGAAACCAGCACGGTGATATGAACTTATTTGAATGAATCTTTGTGTTTGGTTCCAGTGCTGCGCCTGCTGGGCATCCCCTGCCGTGTGATCACCAACTTCGAGTCAGCCCACGACAACAACAGCAATCTGATCATCGACGTGTACCATGCCGACTACGGAGTCAGAGAGAAAAAATCCAATGATAGTATTTGGTGAGACACAGAAGCTACAATTTCTTACTTTGAGAACACACACACACACACACACACAGCGAGTGTGAGCTGCAATGCAAGTCCATCAAACTCACACAACTCTTCTCCAGTACACCGCTTTGCTTTATTCACCAAACGTTTTCGGCTAGCTTGCCTTGTTTCCGGTTTCCTTATATACAATACTTTGATCTGTCATGTGACTGATATATATCACCATAGATACCATATATATACAAAACATTACAATCATCCTATTCCTCCAAAATTTTTACTAAATACCATTGATCTTAGTTGATACACAAATTGCCAAAAAATATCTATGACCATAAATATATATGGTCATAGATGTATAAAATCACAATCAACCTTTCACAATATTCTTTAACAAATACACTTTTTCATCTTATACCCATCACCCATCAATAGGTAAAAAGGGTAAATATCCATTTTTCAATAAAAGTAAACAAATTCTGTATTCTTTGAACCTAATTATTCAGACCACAGGAGATGTAGTTCCTCTAGGTCTTCTGAATGTGTACAGGTGGTTTTTAGAGCACCGAAAACAGCTGCGGCTGGAAACGACGCTATGAGACCGGTGAGAGTGAACCAAAACAATGAGCTGAAAGGCACTAAAACGCTCTTTAGAACTCTGGGATAATTCTTGGTGGGTTTGTCACTACATTTTCACATAAAAGTAGTCATATGATCCATTGTTAATATAAAAATATTGATTTGAGCCACTTAAATTCATGTGACTCACTATGCCAACAAATTATCAGGTCAGTGGTGTCAAGGCTCAAAATAGTTCACACTTGAATTCCTCAGGTGTTTGGCACACTGTGTTATAAAACATGGGTGTGCAATGTACTGTTCCAGACCAGTGTCACGCCTCAGAGGCAATTAAATAAGTGCAATCTGGCATGAAAAAAATAACACTAAATAAACCATAGCAATATGCCAATTTCCCAGGAGGAAAAGTGTTCCCAGCTTTTAAAGGTCAGATCAAAGTAAAGAGGTGTGATGAGACACATTATCAGGCCAAAAATCATGTCAACATGTCAAACAGTGACTCGCCTTAAGTCATCACACCCAAGAGTTTTTGATCCGCCAATAAAGAATGTCATTGTTGTCCATGATGCTTTAAATGCTATTTCTGAGGCTTTTCCAACACATCAAGTGCGCAGCACAGAAGACCATAATACTCATATATCAGAAAACAATATAGGTAAAATACTGTTCCAGACTTTTTAAATGTTTCTCAAAATACTGAGTGTGTTATTACATGATGATAATAACTACTCATTACATTGTTGTTCTAAAGGTCTCCATCTTGTACTGCGGGGCCTTTATGGACCTTTTACAGTATATACCTCAAAACATGAGCCAAAGAGTAACACACTGTGTTCTATTGAGACTAGAAACATGAGCACAGAGACAGTGTGAAAGGGGTCACTCATGATAATGAACCTACAGAGAAGCATCACCTGAATCTGCAGCTCCCCTCGGCTTTACAAAGCTTTATAGCGAGTTTCTGTTCATTCTGTAGCCATCCGTCTGCAAAATGACTGTTTTGATTCACTCTCACTGCACTCATAGCTCCAAAAACTCACTGTACACTAGCTGGTGAACATAGTGGAGCATTTAGCAGCTAAAGAGCCAGATATTTCCCTCAGGAGGTGGTAGAGATCAAAAACAGAGCTAAAATGAATATTGGACTCACGACTCCAAATGAATCCAGTCGTGGTCCAGTATGCAACTTACACAAGTGTGATGTGAAAACTTGAAGCCTACAGTGCACGTACACTGAGAATAGAGTACATTCTCAAAGTAGGAGACATTTTGTGTCCAGCAGTTAAACTTTTGAAATAAAAAATATTTGATATTCATATATTCTAGGTTTTTCAATGAGGGAGTGGGAGTAGATGAAAATTTAAGACATTTTAACAAGGTAATTGAACTTTTTTTGTGGAAAAAACATAGACACAAATTATTATTCCAAGCAGAGTATTTTTATATGTCTTAAAACATGTCTGGGGGGGATCTGTAGGCGCTGTAGTATGTACCCTGTTTTCAAACCAAGAATGTTCCAGAGCTAGAGGAGTTACAGTGATCTACAGTGTTGTACTTTGAGCAGATTAAGGTGCTTCAGATAGATTTCACAGCGCTACAGAATGTTGTGGTCCTTCTAAATCAGTTCTCCAGTGTTGTGTTTCAGTCTACTGCAGAATCTGACTGTTGATTTGTGTTTTAGGAACTTCCACGTGTGGGTGGAGGCGTGGATGAAGCGGCCAGACCTGGCTAAGGATGGCAAATATGACGGCTGGCAAGTTGTGGATCCAACACCACAGGAGAAGAGTGATGGTACAGACTCTGGACACATTTTCTTCCCTGCTCTTATGAACTTGTTTCTTGTCCTAATTGTACATGCTGACCTCTTTCTACTCTGAGATTTTATTGACACCTTTGCTCAATTATTCCAATTCCATCCAAATAGGGATTTAGAAAGAAAAAAAAATGTTTGCAGCAAATGTAAGAATTATCTTCATACCTTCTTCAACTCATTTATTTCTGGGTATTATTTTGGAAATAATATTAAAAACGTAATTTGTTTCCATACAAGTATTAACGGGAGCTCTGCAGTGAAATAATTACTTTGATGCGGAGTCTGAGAATATGAACAACCTCCTGAATATGAATTTCTAGATGCATATTCTTAATTTCGAATAATAATTCAACTTATACCAAGACTGAAATACTGATGATTTCTGAATAAAATAAAAATGTTCTGAATAACGTTTGTTCTGAGGGAAAAGGACATTCGAGGGAAGGTCAGGGGGTCAATCAATTCCAAAGGGTTTATCCCATTGAAAACATATCTGTGCCCATCAGATGTCTTGTGTGAACATTTTGACAGATGTTCATATTTCTTGTGCTCAAGAGGAAATGACGATGATGGTGCTAGCAAGATCAGGAATCATCAAAAACATTAGGATGAATCCTCTGGGGGGCATGAATATCCGAAACAAATCACTTGTATATCTGGCTAGTAGTTCTTTAGATATCTTGCTCTGCTGATGTCTATGGCATCATAACCAACAAATGTTTGGCATTTGACTAAAACGTAGTCATTTCATGATTTTGATTGTCTCTCCTCCTGTAGGTGTTTACTGCTGTGGTCCAGCCCCAGTCAAAGCCATCCTGAACGGAGACGTAGACCTCAAATATGACATCCCATTTGTCTTCGCCGAGGTCAATGCCGACTGCATTGACTGGCTGGTCAGTGAGCAGAGCTTGAGCCTAACTTCATCAGTTTCACACTTAGTGAATATCGGGGCCTTTAGTGAAAAAAATATTAATAATAATTAAAAAATAAAAAAATAAAAAGAGACAACTATCAAAATAACAGGGCTAACCACAGCCAAATATAACATATATATTCTATATATATTTGAGGGCTGCAGCAAATATAAGTTTCTAAAAGCAAATTTTATGTCCGATTTTGTTTAATGATTTGTTTCTTTTTGTTGTTTCTGTTGTCTGTGTTTTTGTGTCCCGTCAGATCAAAGCTGATGGTTCAAAAGTGAAAATCTGGTCTGACACCAAGAGAGTCGGTCAGAACATCTCCACCAAGTCTGTCGGCTCCAACATGAGGATGGACATCACCGACACTTACAAACAAAGAGAGGGTGGGTTCCCCTGACAAACAGATCACATACAAACTTCAGCTGTTTATGCTGTACAACGGTGGCTCTGGAGATTGACTGAATTACTACTCTTACAGGATCAACGGAGGAGAGGTCTGTCTATAATTACGCCGTCACCAGACTCGAGAATGGAGGGGCGGAGGTGAACGAGGGCCCACACTGCCCTTCACTGCCGCCAGTGTCCATACGATTTGAAGAGGTACGTCACAGAAACTACAAGTTTCCCTTTAGAGCTATTGAACAGAATGAATCTTATTTATTATATATTATAATTTATTTAAATATTTTATTTATTGTTTTAATTTGACCCTATTTATTGTTTTTATAGCATTGAATACGGAAGCTGCAAACTTAATCTCGTACATGTGCGATGACAATAAAGATATTCTATTCAATTATATTCTATTTAAGTCTGTACTACTTTTATCATAACCATTCTCTCTCTCTGTTAGGTTTGATGTAAAAGCATTTAAATTAGATAAAAAAACAAAGAATGAACTTTGATGGAGAAAGGTGCAGGCTGCTGGATTTTTTATTTTTATCTATTTATTTATTTGGCAGTGTTAAAGTAAACAATCTTCACCCACAGCTTTATATATTAATCTCTTCTGGCTGTAATGCCACTTTGTTGATGTTCTGTTTTCAGTTTCTTCTCTTGTTTTTTTATCAAGGGTCATATGCTGTTAGCCATTTGTGTGTAAGAGTCTAATACAGAAATGATGGCAGAATGCTATTCGATATTGATGACGAGCATATTCATGCATGAAGATTATAAAAACCATCACTGATTGATTTAATTTGTACTTGCGGGCAACGTTTGCTTTGAGCAGCAGCTAAATGGATCAAAGTTTAAAGATTACTTTTGATTTATGTATTTCTAATATACAGCATGGCTTACAGGCAGTTAATTATGCCAAGTTACGTTTAAGTGTCATTCAGCATACTCTGGAGCACCACAGACAGCCAATGTTAAGAGGCTCTTAAAGGCATGTGCAATCACTTTAATGTCTTCAGTCAGTCATTTCAGGTTGCATACAGCACCAACAACCTTCACCAATCATTTAGAGCAGCCTATATGTAGCCTGAAAGTCAAAACCCAGGGCAATGAAGTACACAAAGCCGTCGCTGCACTGCTCGCCGCTGCTCGTTAAGCTTCTTGCTTTTAACTGTGACTCAGATGAGCATTAACATTTTATTCAACTCAGATCTTCCCTCTGCTGGACTATGGTGGCAGTAAGACAACAATGTTCAGGGAGCCTTTAATAAGAAAATCAACCTGAAACTATTAAAGTGAGGGAGACATGCCACCCTCCCATCCCCAGTGGAAATGACTCTTTTGATTAGCTTAAGTGTCCTTGTTGGAGCCCATTTTTCATTTTTGTCCCCGTCCCTAGTCTCTGCAAGCCACTGATTAGGACTTTGGTTAAAAGTAAAAGCAAAGCAGATGATTATTACCCACTTTGGATTGGATTCAATGGGGTGATGCATGCAGGATAGGTCCATGTATGACTTACATAATTATTTTTCTCATTGTGTGGTGCTGCAGGTGTCCAAACCGATGGACGGTAAGGATGTGAGCCTGAAGCTGGTGCTGTGCACTCAGGGCAGTGCTGCCAGGCCGCTGACTATCAACATCAGCGTCCAAGCCATGAGGTACAACGGCTCACCATCTGTGACCATCAAGACTGAGGTGAAGGAGGAGACACTGCAGCACGGGAGAGGTAACTCTTCTTCTGTGGATATTTCTCTGGACAGAGATGTTACTTTTGAATTTTGGATGCAGAAATCTCAAAGAGAGATATCTAAAAGGACTGACAAATATCTATTTGTATGTTGAGAAAATACTGTATGTTATTGGGGAATTTGGATGAATTGACTTTAAATCTCCCTTCTCTTCCTCTGTCTCTTGGAGATCTGTCCATCCCTATCCTGGTCCCGTTCTTGGCCTACCATAAACACATGATGGAGTGTGACAGCATGAAGGTTTCAGCCTTGGTCACGGACAAACAGAAGCCAAATAACACATACCTGGCTCAGTATGATGTTGTGCTGCTTGACCCTCCCATCTCTGTCACCGTGAGTAGAAAACCTCTGCCTCTCTGTCTCTAAAATCACCTGTCATCAGACTTTGTTCATCTGTCTGTCACATTAGTTGACAGCTGTTGGTATCTCTTCTCATACTCAAAGTCTGGTATAAAAAAATAAACCCAATCTCAAAATTAACAAAATAATATATAGATTATAATATATATATATATATAAAATATATATAACAAGACTATAAAGAGTCTACAGCCACGTTATCAATTCTGTGATGCCGTACTTAGGCACAGTGCTTAGTGCTTTGAGCTAAATGCTAATCTCAGCATGCTAACATGCTCACAATGACAATGCTAACATGTTGATACAAAGCAGGTCAATGTTTACCATGTTCACCATCTTAGTATAGTGTGTTAGCATGCTAACATTTCCTAATTAGCACTAAACACAAAGTACATCTATGGCTGATGGGAATGTCAATAGTTTTGCAGGTATTCTGCCATAAAATAAAGTATTGCACATATTGAAATTTTAGCCTGATGATGACGCTAAAACGATAAACGATAACAAGTCAGAGGATTGCCAAAGTTATTACAATTCATCCTGAGGGGAACATGAATTTGTGCACCAAATCCATCCAATAGCTGCTGAGACATTTCACTCAAAATCACAAATGTCAATCTTGTGGTGGCGCTAGAGGAAAAGTCAGGAGACCATTATTAGAATTCATCCTCTGGAAACCATGAGTGTCTGTACAAAAATGAGACATACTGGTGGCGCTAGATTAGGCACCACGGATATTTATATTGAGTTTCATGGCAATCCATCCAGTAGTTGTCAGGACATTTCACTGAAAGCCACGTGGTGCTGGTGGCACTAAGATCACCAAAGTCAGTAGGCTTCATCCTCTGGGGACCATGAATGTCTGCACAAACTTACATGGCAATCCATCAAAAAGTTGTTGAGATATTTCAATGTGGACCAAAGTTGTGGACTGACCAACATTGTCATCCATAGAGCTGTGCTGCTAGCACGGCTAAAAAAGGAGAATTAGTTGTTAACATTCAGTCACATGTTCTGTGCTGCTCCTCATCTATCAACGTGCAAATAATCTTTAACAGTAGAGCTAAGTAGGATATTTTCAGGGGTTCCTAGGTGTTAATTAAATGGTCCAAGACCCCTTGAGATCTGCTGTGTTTCACATCCTGGTTATCAGCTGTATTCAAAATAAATGAGGGTTTGCAGACAGAGCTGGAGGCAACATAAAGTTGACTTCAGGCAATGGTGAAATACATCAGCCATGTTTGAGAAAAGTCTATATCCACTGTTTTCTACTGCTACTTGCAACAAAAGCATCAACATTTTTTTATATATATATATTGTTAAAATGTTCTTTAAGTAGTTCTTTGCTTGCTGTTTTATTAAAATCTGTGTTGGTTTTGTCCGGCATGCTACAAGCTGTCTTACTTTTGGACTTTTTGATACTTTTTGACTGAGTGTATTTGAATAATCTGTTAAAATGTGTGCGTTCCAGGTTTCCAGTTCTGCCAGACTGAACCAAGAGGCATCTGGGGAAGTGGTTTTCATGAACCCGGTGGACGAGACGCTGAAGGACTGCACTCTGACTCTCACTGGAAGTGGCCTATTGAATGAGGATATTAAAGTCAAGTGAGTGTGTGTGTGTGTTTGTGTGTGTGTCTAACACAACCTCATGGGCATGTGGAATGCTATACAAGGTTTTAGGCTGCTTCAAGTAAAGGTGCAAATAACAAATAATTATTTTTACAATTGACAATTGAATTGATTGATCTATTAATGTTGCAGTCTATAAAATGTTACCAATAATTACAAAGTGATGACTTATTTTTAACTTGGTCTGATAAGCAACCAACATTTCCCAAAGTATTCTTAATGATAGGAAAACAAATTAAATCTGCATCCAGCAAATGTTTTCAGACATTTTATTGAAAAATGTCTAAAACGTTTAACATCAAATTCAAAATATACATATTTAATGTCAGTTGACTAGTCATTTGTTTCAGTAATGCGTGTGTGTGTTTATGTGTTTATGTGTATTGGGGTTGTGATTAGAGTTGGGTTGAAATGTTTCAATTCTAGTGCTAGCGATAGTGATATATATACTGACACCAAAACTTTTTTGCATATCTCACTTTGAGGAATATAAACGGGCTTTTCTACAAACCCCCTTTTTCATTTAACAGGAGATCCCAAATGTCTCAAATGTTAAATTTTGTCTAAAAACAAGCAGCTGCAGAACAATTTTGTCTAAATAAAAGTCTAAAATTTAAGTCTAAAATTAGCAGAATGTTGACTTCAATCAGGAACTGTCTGATCAAAGAATAAGCATACAAGATTATGAATCTAATGAGACATTTGATGCTAGCTTTTGGTACTTGACAGTTTTCGATACTTGGTGCTACAGACTCATTTCTCTCAGCACCAAACTGTTATTGTGGTTCAACAGCCCTAGTTGGTATATTGGGACGTTTTACTGCACAACACTGCATCAATTAAAAGTGGTGTTGCCCATCCAAAATCTGGATAACACCAGGCAACATAAATGTAGAGTTTTACCCACAAACTGAGCCATTCTGAGGTTTTTTTTTATTACTTGTGTTACCCACAGGCTTTCGGATCTGAAGGCAAGCAACCGAATACGCGTCGCGTTCTTCTTTTCCCCCTACAAGACTGGACAGAAGACTCTCGTGGCTCACTTCAACTGCTCCACCTTCAGAGACGTCAAGGGTAGCTGCAGTGTCTTTGTCAGGCTGTAACTTCTCAGTATCGCCGAGTAAGAGTCGTTTACGTTTACTCAGAAGTAAAATGTCAGATTTATACCTCTTTATGATACATAGGCCTACGTACACCTACATTTCAAAGTTTTTACAGTTGCGTAGCTTAAGAAATCACCCTTACAGGATCTAAGATATATCACCTTTGGTGCTCAATACATTCAGTACATTCCTGGAATTATTTGCTTTCTCTTATTGCTTCTACATCTGCACTTGTTTTTTACTTTTTTGGTGAAACTTCTTGGCTTCCTCCAGTGATTTTCAAAAAGAATAAGCATGTTGTTTTCAATCAAATGTGGGTGCAAGGTGTATAAAAATAGCCAGCTATACAACTTACAGCTGTGATTTTTAGCGTTCCAGTACGTCTTCAATATGCTCAACCCCTGACAGTCGAGCGATTAGCATGCATGAAAGTTGGCACTGAAAAGTTTTTATATTACTCCTTCGCAGTGGATGGCAGCTGCAGTCATCTTAGATTTACACGAGTCAGTCGATCATACAGATTGGAACCAAACCTCCAGGTTAGCCAACTTGATTAGGAAGAGTCAAGAAGGCGAACGGTAGTTGTGCGCAGTTTTCCTGTCCAATGAGGGATTTTTACCAACATTTCAGATGTGATCACTTTCTATTCTACCTCCAGATAAAATGGTTTAGATAATCTGGATTATATCTGGATATAATCTGGGTTGTTTACAACCTGTCTGATCGTCTGACTGCTCATGTTTGTTGCCCTGTTGGACTTTGCTGTAGTGATGTTGCTTTGTTCCCAGATCTCAGCAATTTGCGTAGTTGAGTACAATGTTGCCCAAAGCTGAGAAAACAACAGCCAAATTGTAATAAACCAGAAGTGTCCTTCGAAACCTGCAATGTTAACATACCTACATTGGTCACTTAAGTATCAGACAATGGTATCAGTGGTATTTGCTTAAATAAATATATATATATAAGGTCTGAGTTAGAGACCAACTGACACTGAATGGTTGAGGCTGATACTGATAACTATTATAGATTGTCTTCAGGATCTTTAGCATTAACAAGTGACGATCCTTCCGATTTGCTTACCAAAGATATGCAGTGGAAGCAGGGTATTTTGCACTCTTCACAAATATCTCAATTCTGATGCTGCACCGCATCAGAATTATATAGAGAGCTTATAGAGAGCATCAGCGTAGTGCTGTACGTATAAATGACTTTATATGTACTTTTTCACATTTCACTTTTTATGTCAGTTTTGTACACTGATATTAAAATATGTAAAAAACCGTATTAGCCCACTGTACAATCAGACTGGTGGTGACACCTCAGGTACAAACTCTTATCAGGAAATGTCAAATTGAAAGTTTACATAGCAGAAGAATGCAGCTAAACCTGATACACCCACACACCCACAACTGTTTTCTCAGTTCGTGGGTCAGGGTCCAATTTAACCTGCAGTCTTCTAAACTCTTAGCTTTAACTGCACCAAAAAATCAATCTGTTATTTCTCTACACATGCTTGTTCCTGCTCCTGGAAGGAAGTGAGGTGGTGTTAAAGTGTCTCCTTGTGGCTAAAAAAAAAGAAAGAAAAAAAAAAGAGACCACATGCTGTGTAAACTGGACTGTATCTTGTCAGTTTTATTTGCACTGTTTTATGTTTTTATTGAATATGTCAGCAATGCGCACAAATAAAATGTTTATTGAAAGTCCTGTGCCCTTTTCTGTCTTTGATAGTGATGCAGTAATCTTTCTGTAATCACAGTACTTTAATTATTAGAAGAAATGCGTTGTTTTGTACAACGTAAGTCTGAGGGGTCAGATGATTAAAGGGATAAGAAAGTGACTTTATAAGAAAGACAAAACTTATTCTGTAACACAATATTATGTCTATCTATACCAACGTTTCTCTAATTTTTGCATTTGTCTTGTAAAATATTAGATACCTTTACCTTGTCAAGCCTCTGTAAATCCTCCACATGAAACAATCCAAGATGGAAAAATAGCTCTTCTGTTTAACAGCTCACAACTCCTGTCCGTGACCTGTGATGAGGGTTCACATAAAGTCCCTGATAGACAAAATAACATCTTTACAGGTATGTTGGCAGCTAATTACACGAGAGGACAGGGCAAGGCAAATAGATTTTTATAGCACCTTTCAAACATAGAGGCAATTCAAAGTGCTTTGCTTGCAGAGTGCTTGCATCAGAGCAACATTTAAAAACACAATGAAGAAAAAGAAAGAAAAACATTAAATAAATGCAGCAAAATAGATAGGAAATTAGCAAGTAGCTAAATCTCGTACAAAGCATCTCTTTTCTTTTTGAGATTAATATATTTTGTACATGGCCCCTGATATAAAATAAATTGAATAAACTAAAACTAAACTAATCAGAAGTTGCCCCAAATTTAATAATGGACATAAAAGTGCAGAAGAGAAATTGATCAAAGTCAGACGAAAACAACAACTGTAGTGATGTTGCTTTGTTCCCAGATCTCAGCAATTTGCGTAGTTGAGTACAATGTTGCCCAAAGCTGAAAAAACAACAGCCAAATTGTAATAAACCAGAAGTGTCCTTCAAAAACTGCAATGTTAACATACCTACATTGGTCACTTAAGTATCAGACAATGGTATCAGTGGTATTTGCTTAAATAAATATATATATATAAGGTCTGAGTTAGAGACCAACTGACACTGAATGGTTGAGGCTGATACTGATAACTATTATAGATTGTCTTCAGGATCTTTAGCATTAACAAGTGACGATCCTTCCGATTTGCTTACCAAAGATATGCAGTGGAAGCAGGGTATTTTGCACTCTTCACAAATATCTCAATTCTGATGCTGCACCGCATCAGAATTATATAGAGAGCTTATAGAGAGCATCAGCGTAGTGCTGTACGTATAAATGACTTTATATGTACTTTTTCACATTTCACTTTTTATGTCAGTTTTGTACACTGATATTAAAATATGTAAAAAACCGTATTAGCCCACTGTACAATCAGACTGGTGGTGACACCTCAGGTACAAACTCTTATCAGGAAATGTCAAATTGAAAGTTTACATAGCAGAAGAATGCAGCTAAACCTGATACACACACACACAACTGTTTTCTCAGTTCGTGGGTCAGGGTCCAATTTAACCTGCAGTCTTCTAAACTCTTAGCTTTAACTGCACCAAAAATCAATCTGTTATTTCTCTACACATGCTTGTTCCTGCTCCTGGAAGGAAGTGAGGTGGTGTTAAAGTGTCTCCTTGTGGCTAAAAAAAAAGAAAGAAAAAAAAAAGAGACCACATGCTGTGTAAACTGGACTGTATCTTGTCAGTTTTATTTGCACTGTTTTATGTTTTTATTGAATATGTCAGCAATGCGCACAAATAAAATGTTTATTGAAAGTCCTGTGCCCTTTTCTGTCTTTGATAGTGATGCAGTAATCTTTCTGTAATCACAGTACTTTAATTATTAGAAGAAATGCGTTGTTTTGTACAACGTAAGTCTGAGGGGTCAGATGATTAAAGGGATAAGAAAGTGACTTTATAAGAAAGACAAAACTTATTCTGTAACACAATATTATGTCTATCTATACCAACGTTTCTCTAATTTTTGCATTTGTCTTGTAAAATATTAGATACCTTTACCTTGTCAAGCCTCTGTAAATCCTCCACATGAAACAATCCAAGATGGAAAAATAGCTCTTCTGTTTAACAGCTCACAACTCCTGTCCGTGACCTGTGATGAGGGTTCACATAAAGTCCCTGATAGACAAAATAACATCTTTACAGGTATGTTGGCAGCTAATTACACGAGAGGACAGGGCAAGGCAAATAGATTTTTATAGCACCTTTCAAACATAGAGGCAATTCAAAGTGCTTTGCTTGCAGAGTGCTTGCATCAGAGCAATTTTAAAAACACAATGAAGAAAAAGAAAGAAAAACATTAAATAAATGCAGCAAAATAGATAGGAAATTAGCAAGTAGCTAAATCTCGTACAAAGCATCTCTTTTCTTTTTGAGATTAATATATTTTGTACATGGCCCCTGATATAAAATAAATTGAATAAACTAAAACTAAACTAATCAGAAGTTGCCCCAAATTTAATAATGGACATAAAAGTGCAGAAGAGAAATTGATCAAAGTCAGACGAAAACAACAACTGTAGTGATGTTGCTTTGTTCCCAGATCTCAGCAATTTGCGTAGTTGAGTACAATGTTGCCCAAAGCTGAAAAAACAACAGCCAAATTGTAATAAACCAGAAGTGTCCTTCGAAACCTGCAATGTTAACATACCTACATTGGTCACTTAAGTATCAGACAATGGTATCAGTGGTATTTGCTTAAATAAATATATATATATAAGGTCTGAGTTAGAGACCAACTGACACTGAATGGTTGAGGCTGATACTGATAACTATTATAGATTGTCTTCAGGATCTTTAGCATTAACAAGTGACGATCCTTCCGATTTGCTTACCAAAGATATGCAGTGGAAGCAGGGTATTTTGCACTCTTCACAAATATCTCAATTCTGATGCTGCACCGCATCAGAATTATATAGAGAGCTTATAGAGAGCATCAGCGTAGTGCTGTACGTATAAATGACTTTATATGTACTTTTTCACATTTCACTTTTTATGTCAGTTTTGTACACTGATATTAAAATATGTAAAAAACCGTATTAGCCCACTGTACAATCAGACTGGTGGTGACACCTCAGGTACAAACTCTTATCAGGAAATGTCAAATTGAAAGTTTACATAGCAGAAGAATGCAGCTAAACCTGATACACCCACAACTGTTTTCTCAGTTCGTGGGTCAGGGTCCAATTTAACCTGCAGTCTTCTAAACTCTTAGCTTTAACTGCACCAAAAAATCAATCTGTTATTTCTCTACACATGCTTGTTCCTGCTCCTGGAAGGAAGTGAGGTGGTGTTAAAGTGTCTCCTTGTGGCTAAAAAAAAAAAAAAGAGACCACATGCTGTGTAAACTGGACTGTATCTTGTCAGTTTTATTTGCACTGTTTTATGTTTTTATTGAATATGTCAGCAATGCGCACAAATAAAATGTTTATTGAAAGTCCTGTGCCCTTTTCTGTCTTTGATAGTGATGCAGTAATCTTTCTGTAATCACAGTACTTTAATTATTAGAAGAAATGCGTTGTTTTGTACAACGTAAGTCTGAGGGGTCAGATGATTAAAGGGATAAGAAAGTGACTTTATAAGAAAGACAAAACTTATTCTGTAACACAATATTATGTCTATCTATACCAACGTTTCTCTAATTTTTGCATTTGTCTTGTAAAATATTAGATACCTTTACCTTGTCAAGCCTCTGTAAATCCTCCACATGAAACAATCCAAGATGGAAAAATAGCTCTTCTGTTTAACAGCTCACAACTCCTGTCCGTGACCTGTGATGAGGGTTCACATAAAGTCCCTGATAGACAAAATAACATCTTTACAGGTATGTTGGCAGCTAATTACACGAGAGGACAGGGCAAGGCAAATAGATTTTTATAGCACCTTTCAAACATAGAGGCAATTCAAAGTGCTTTGCTTGCAGAGTGCTTGCATCAGAGCAACATTTCAAAAACACAATGAAGAAAAAGAAAGAAAAACATTAAATAAATGCAGCAAAATAGATAGGAAATTAGCAAGTAGCTAAATCTCGTACAAAGCATCTCTTTTCTTTTTGAGATTAATATATTTTGTACATGGCCCCTGATATAAAATAAATTGAATAAACTAAAACTAAACTAATCAGAAGTTGCCCCAAATTTAATAATGGACATAAAAGTGCAGAAGAGAAATTGATCAAAGTCAGACGAAAACAACAGTTCTTGCTTTAGATTTGAAAGAACAAACTATAACAACACGAGATTTCCTTCTGAACATTTGCTGTCCCTCACTTCTTTAAAATAGAAACCAAACTGCTGCTCTCTGTCCAATGATGAGTTCATAGCTATGGGAAACATGGTAGAAACGAGTTTTCACCTCGAAAATAAAACAGGCAACCCCTAACTAAACAAAGTACTGTATACAGGCTCATCTCTGTGTTCAACCGCTGAATACTGCTCGATGATGGACCCATTACTTCTTCCAGTATTGTGGATTTTTTTTAAAAGCAATTATAAATGTAACCCTTTATTATTAGCTCTTTCCACTGCTGGACTGTAGCTTAATACATTTACTCAACTACTGCACTTAAGCAAGGGTACCTAAGTATTTGCATTTTATGCTACTTCATATCTGCTCCACCATATTTCAGTGGGAAATAACATACTTTTTACTCCACTACATTTATCTGACAGCTATACATGCTTTACAACACACAGTATGATGCACTGCTATCAGTTAAACTGCGAAATAGTATCTAAAGTAATAATTTACATGCTGCATGATAATTTACTAATATAATAAATAGTCGTATAAAATTGACAGGGGTGATTTTGCTGTATAATGACACCTACTTTTATTTTTGATATTTTAAGTACATTTTTATAATAATGGCTTATTTTTTGTACTTTTACTTAAGTAACATTTTCAGTGCAGGACTTCTGCTTGTAATGGAGTATTTTTTGCATTGTATTATTGCTACCTCAACTTAAGTACAGGATTTGAATAGCTCCTTCACCACCGACTCTTGCTGTCGTCTCTCAACAAATGGGTCATCCGATTTGGCCACTAGATGGTGCACTACGACCTTCCAAAGTCCTACAATTTCCAAAGGACTTGAACGCAGCGTGGAAAACGAAGCGAAACCAATACTATAGCCTCCCCAACAAGCAAACTGAGAAGTTACTAGAGCCAGCCGGTAAGTTCCTTACCTAATTTTCTATATAAACCCCCGCACGGGCACAGGAAAGTCGCGTGAGTCTGAACTACCAGGAGAAAATAAGTACACGGTATTAATAACGTACACTAGGGGTACAGACAGTTTCGGGTGCCGGTAACGTTAGCCGTTCAGACCAAGTCATTTGTGTTGGGAAGAGGACTTCCTTGCTGCGTTGCTATCTCAGCCGGTAAGAAGTGTGAGCTTCCTAACATTAGCATAGCTAGCAGTGGTAGTGTGGTTAGCTTGCTAGGTTAGCTATCTTAAAACACCATTCGAATGCCACTTGAATTAGCATAACTTAGCTAGCGAGCTAACTTAGCAGTTAACCAACAAAAGAGTGCAAGTGACGCTAGTTAAAACAAACAAAAGACAACTCGGGAACATAGCCCAGGTGTGCCACCTTTTTATTGTAAACTTTTAGTGTTAGTTTCGACAAACTGACAAAAAGATAATCTGCTAGCTAGAGCAAATATTAGCAGCTAGGTTAACTTAACTAAGAATCAGGCGACTACTCAACTAGTTAGTTAATCTAACATATTTAGGATAAACTGGCATGTCGGTACTGTATGTAGGTAAACTAGGGTTAAATTAATTCAAAACAAATTCTGGTATATTATGCTGGTAGACATCATTATTAAGTCTCTATTTTATACTGACAGTGTAGCGAGTTTATTGGGGCCACCTAGCCAAAACTAATGCACTTTAATACAACAGCCTAGCAAGAAACTCTACCTTTTTATGAATTCAGTTTTTATTGAAACTGTTTTAGAGAGGTGTTGATTCAACCACAGCATTTATATTATGGATGTTAACTTATACTAAATATTAGAAACATCCCTCAGTAACATAACGCAATGAGAGGTAGTAGCACAGACTACAGCATTCAAAATAAGCATGAAGGTGAAATTAACGCCTCTCAAAAATTACCTAATAAACTGAATGTGTAATGTTAGCTGCAGATTTTATCAGGAATCCAGGTTTTTCTCAACCACCATTTCTTGTCTTAATGTCTATTAAGGCACAGCTCAGAAAGTCAGAATGACTTGCAGTTTCCATGTTGAGATGTCCTTACAGTATGATCCCAAGCAGTTTAAACTGTGTGAGCAGGTATGAGTTCAGTGTGTAGCTCAAGAGCACACATTGCATTTGATGGACACAACATTTGTCATAAAACCTGTGGCCTATTAGTAACATGACAGCTAATGTACCTTGCCCCCTCATAAAGCACGCTGGGTGTTGTGGTTAGACGTGTGTTTAGATCTGACACATGAATATGTTTTTTAGATTTTTTTTTTTTTTAACATAAACAGGTCATTTATTGCACACAGGTTTTGATGCGTCCATACACTTTAGATGTTTTAAGATTTGTCTGAAGTTTTCTAAGGATGTACAGATCCCATCCACTGGATCAGATCAAATATAGTAAAATTTGCATAAACCTTAAAAGAATGTATGAACATCTCCACCTATAGTAAATAAGTTATGTGAAATTACAGTCTTATATTACCTTACATAAGTATGATCCGAATGAGTTACACATTGTGAGGTAGCGGTATGCAGATTTAAAATATGGGAAGAGGAAAGCACCAGTGTCGTACGTGTACTTGGTATTGGCAGATATTCAAGTACAGATACAACACCGAATCAGTCCAAATCGTGTCAGGAGACACGTTTTTTCAGCTCTTACCTGACTGACATGACTGATAAATTCTTCCCAGCACAGTTCGGTTTCGTGAGTGCAAAGGTGTATGGAAGTGTATGGAGGATATCAAATTCTTAACTCATATTCAGAATTTGGTGTCATGGATAACAAGTCGTTTTCAACCAATGAGACTGAGTAAACTAAGTACTTAAACAATAGTAAACATTGATACATGTTGTTTAGTGCAATAACAGTTCACTTACAGTGAAAAGATGCACGTGAGCAGTGAAGTGAATACTTTGAAAGCAGTATATACAGAATGGGAGGTGTGTTTGTAATATGTTCAGTCACTCTATATGGAGGCAGTATGGCATATGTCATGTCTTTAGTTTAGAGGAGCTATATTAAGTTTCCTCTGGTAAATGTCTGTCAAATGATCACAGTGCCAAATGCATCCAAAGATTATTTTCATGCACAGATGGTAACCAATGTTGCATCTTTTCAGATAACTGTTAAAAAGAAGCGATGCCTCAGAAACAGAAGTCCAAGTCCTGGACGGAGTTGAAACAAACTGGAAATGAATGTTTCAAGAAGGGCCAGTATGGAGAGGCCACCAATCTTTACAGCCAGGCAATCAAAGAGCTGGAGAAGTCCGGTAAGTGTTACTTAAATATTATCTGTGGATACATACAGTGCACTTTGACAAATAATGACTACACACACAACCATGTTTGTTTACAATGGAAGCAGCACATGAATCTTATCATACAGTATATCAAGCGTTCTGTAATTTTGATATCCATCTGGAGGGTGATGTAGTTTGCAGAAGAAGGGGGTAGACATAACACATGTACAGTAGGTGCAAGGCTATTGAACAGTGATACAAGTGAAACAGTCTGCATGCTAATTTCAATTTACACATTTATTTAAATAGACAATATTTCTATCCCAGTCAGATCTTTGTCAGGTGGAAATGTTTTTAAAAAACGGTTACCACAACAATATGTATGCCAGTACGTTTTAGGCTCAGTGGATACCCACTCGAGCAAATCGTAACTTCAGTAGTAGATGGTGCGTTTATATCAAAAATATTAGAACAAAGGAAATAGTATATAAAACATAGAACAGACGGCTACATGAAAGGAAAGATTAAAATATTGAACTAAACCACAAGAATACATATAGTTACACATGACAAAATCCCACACATATCCATCACATTTTGTTTAAAACATTTGTGTTTTGCATACTGTTTACTTTTGTACTAGTATTTTTTCAGGATCTCTGTAGTAGTCTGCATCTTCATCAACTGTTGAAGATGTTGTCAAAATGTAACGTTTCTTCAAAACTGTTTTTTGAATAATTTGAAGGGTCAGTTCACCCAAACAAACCCTCAAAAACATTTCTCATTAACCACTTATCCACTTCATAGCTTTCTTTTATTATAATGACTGTCCATCTTGTCATTTGGCCATCTTTCTTTTTATGCATCTTCTAAATGGACATAGTTGAATGATTTTTGACTGCGACTACATTACCAGTTTGGTGAAATGCTCCTCTTAAAGAGTCTTATTTCCTCTCTAGGTAAAAAGAACCCAGAGGATATGGGAATTTTGTACTCAAACCGTGCAGCCAGCTACCTGAAAGATGGCAACTGTGGGGAATGTGTGAAAGACTGCAATATGTAAGTGTTTTTATTTGTATTATATTTTTTATCCATCTTACTCGTTTACCATTTTACGCCATGTTATTTGTCTGCGATTCTGTGCAGTTGTCTTCATTTTTGTTTTGTTGTTTGGTGTTCAAATATCACTTTGTTGTAGTTAGCTATACCACATTATTACTTTTTCATCTTTCAGGGTTTTTGCTCTTGACACTTGGCTTTTATGTTCTAATATAGCTCAGATTTCCTAAGAAGCTAAACCTATAAAAGAGCCAGACTTTTAGAAAGAGAGCCCAGTTTGACACGCATACACACACTAGACGTCACTAGAAATGTGTGTATATGTGTGTCGGTCTGTTTTAATTATTAAAGTGATTATCAATCATGAACATGTTTAGTGTAGTTAAATAGAGTAAGGATGTTTTTCCCCAAATGGTTGAAAATTAATTATTTTAGGCGTTGATAGTCTCTTGCAGCTTTGACTCTTGACCTCGTTACAATTGGAAATCAGGCCTATTCTGCCTATTCTTGCTTATTGTATCTTGTTCATCTGGATGAGATTGTTCACCAAATGTCTAACTTGTAAACTGTACATATTTTCTCTCAGGTCTCTGGAGTTGTTCCCCTTCAATGTGAAGTCCCTGCTTCGTCGTGCTGCTGCCTACGAAGCTCTGGAGCGTTACAGGCAGGCTTACGTAGACTACAAGACTGCTCTGCAGATCGACTGCAACATAGCAGCCGCTCACGACGGCACCAACAGGTAACTGGGCTGTAGACTGGCCGCGTGCTGATAGCATGTTCATGTCAAATATCAGAAGAGGCAAGGGGACCCAGAGTTTTCAGATTTATCCACCATGAGGAGTATTTAAAAAAAGATAGACATATTGTATCCGTCATATGTACAGTATTTTCTTACTTCATCTGTGTCAGGTATTTTTCCCCTCTTTAAGCCAGAATCATGAAACCAAGAGTTGAGATTCACAGTGCCAAAACGAACATGTATCGAGAGCTATAACTTTGACAAAGTTGGGCTTCCTGCTCACACAGAGTGCTGTTAAGGTGGTCAGTTTTTCATCTCGCTTGTGAGACTGTGTGGCTGAGTTTAAACAGTGAAAAACTGGTCTCATTCATTTACTTAAGATTTTTCATTACAGGTCAATAAACAGAATAAATTGTTGAAAATTAAAGTTTGAGTCGTGTTCACACCCAAGTGTGCACTAGCAAATCTGTATTTCTGGTTGTTTCTATCAACCTCTTGGCTAGCTGTTCTTGGAGTTAACAGTCTGACTAGAAATATTTATGACTCCAACAACAGATGCATTGATTATCCTTCAAACTGTTTCTGATGGTGAAAGCACACAGGATGTCGTATCTTTCCCGGCATCTTTCAGTGCACTTAAAGGACTAAACAAAGAGTTTCAGTTTCCAATGTTTTTCCTTTTCACTGTGTTTTTTTTTTTTTAATTGTTTCTCAGGATGACTAAGGCGCTCACAGAGGCAGACGGTCTCTCATGGAGAGAGAAGCTTCCTCCCATCCCCACCGTTCCTCTGTCTGTTAGAGAGAAACTAGCCCAGAAAACTACAGCTAATGCTGCACAACCAAACCCTACACCGAAACAGAATGGCACCAGACAGACAAACAAACCTAGTAAGAAGATTTATGTTTTCTGTTGTGTTCCTTACTCAGAATGTAATTGTAATCATTCAAATGACTGGATTTGTCATTTTTATTTAGCTAAAAAAAATACCTAATTTGTATCAGCTAATTTATTTTGGTGATAACCAGTTTGAAAGTGACATCTCTTCACATATTAAAGACTCATAATGACCCATCACATTCTTCTCCTCTCATCAGCTCCCAGTGATAAAGACATAAAGAAAGGCCAAGTCCTGAAAGAAGAAGGCAATGCATTGGTGAAGAAAGGAGAGCACAAGAAGGCCATAGACAAGTACAGCCAGAGCCTCAAACTCAACCCCACTGAGGTCACAACCTTCACCAACCGGTGGGTCAGATCTTCATCCATATTTTTATCCCTTTGATGGCCTATAGAACAGTGGTTAAGCTGTGGACTGGAAGTATGTGTGAGGTGTCCTTTTTTAATATTTTAACAAAAACCTGCCAGCTAATCAGAATTTTCTGTGGAGGTAAAGTCATTAGATTTTTAAAAATTGCAATCATTAAACTGTAATAAAAAAAAGAGAGAAAAAAAAGTGAATTATTGGAAATAGAAAAGGTGAAATTACCAATTAAGTCCAGAAAATAAATATTCAGTGTTTTGTTTTCAGGGTAGAAATTCTGTGAAACAAATCCAATTTTGTATTCATCCATATGTGAGTGTAATTTGATCAGAAATTATTTATGTATGTAATGAATCAGTTCAGATTAAAAGCTTCCCGTAAGCGACCATTTATAGAGGATCATATCATATATCATAGCAACACTATTGACAGCCAATGAGGTATTAAATAAAAATATTTTTACATTGTTATAGCTTTAATACTGATTTAGATTCACAATCATTTTGTGTATTAAGAGAGTTAACAGTTAAAACAGACCAGTAGATTTTTTTGTTCTAGAAATTCCTTCATATAAGCTCTCTGATGTTTGATTATGGTTTTCTTTGTGTGGGTGATCAGGGCACTGTGTTACCTGTCAGTGAAGCAGTACAGAGACGCTGTCAGAGACTGTGACGAGGCTCTAATGATTGACAGCGGCAACATCAAGGCTCTCTACAGGAGGGCTCAGGCTCACAAGGAGCTCAAGGTGAGAGCCTTAATCTTCGTCACTGTGCTTCAGTTTCCCACACAGAGCAATCAGACGATAGTTTCAGGGCGGGTGACAATATGAAAGCATTTCCTGCCTTGATAATTGCTGATGTTTCCCCTGGCAGCGTCTTCTCATCAGTATCCACACACAGAGAGGACACAGTTAGCTCGGCACTCACAGTTCCGTACAGTGCAACTGTTGACTGTGTGTTTGGAGGTTTGAGTTGTGTGAAAACATACATCTTTATCTGCAAATCTTACCTGGATCAGAAAGAGTATGTTAATAAAGTCTTGCCTTCATGAAGGTTATATTGTTCAGCTTTTGCTGATAGTGTTTCAAGTGTTGATTCAACTTTATGATCATTTTGGAGGCTGTAGTTGGTGGTGCTGTTGAATTGTATTGCGTAATATTGATAGGTGTGTGTAATATTTTGTCTATGAGCCGGTTTTGTTCCGTCCTCCAAGCCGCTTCATATCCCACCAGGAGCGTTTCAGAAGCAGAGTGGTTTGCCTGTCCGATGTTGTTGATTTGGTCTTTTTTCCTTGACTTTCGTGCTTCTACTGTGGGTAAAGTAGGCTACGTAGTTAAATGGTTTCCATTTTTGTCTGTTTTAGTTGTTTTTTTGTCGATATACGACCAAGAATCTGCACAGGGTGTTTTATTTTGAAAATTGACCAGATTCTCTATGCCATTTGTGTCTGACTTCCTGCCCGGTTCATCTGCTCTGTGTAGCTTGACTTGGCTTCCGTCAAAAATAGACTCGCGGAGCAGAGCGGAGAGCCGCTTCTGGGACGCGCTGTGGCGCATCTGGTGGGATCACAAGCATTGTCTAGAATGGCTGCGATCAGCTCCGGCGGTCGCGCCGCAGTCAGAATGCATCGCAGCTGTGCCCAGTGGGATCCAGGCTTCAAGTAAAACCCATCCAGCAACATCATTTTCCTTAACCTGGGTCACACCTTGTTTTCCACAAGTCTACTAGCTCTGCATACTGAGGTCTGATCACAATGCTGGCAGAAATGAGGTTGAGAAAAGAACGCTTATTAATACCAGGTTTTAAATGGGATCAGTATTTTGCCTAGCATTTGTTTTAATATGAATATGTTTTGGATCAGTTTGCAACATTTGTCGGGCTGAGAGATTTTACTCCAGTTTGGTGGATGTGTCTGGGATGAAAACTGTTCACCACAGTGAAAACTGAGCAGTTAAATATAGAAGTGCTACTATCTTTTCAAAGAGCCATCAGTGCACTAAGGAGTTGATTTTCCAACATTATTCATAAATGTAAGCCTTTTTATTTTCTCTGAGAACAAATCATATAGAACAACCCTGATCCACCTGTTTGTTCAGTAACATCATTCCACGAGAGATTTAGTACAGAAGAATCTCAACAATTTACTAATCGTCACATTCTGTGGTCACTCTTAAACCTTTAGTTTTTAACTCTAAATTCGTGTTTCATTCCTGCAGGACATCAAAGCCTGTGTGGGCGACCTGAACAACCTGCTCAAAGTGGAACCAAATAACTCTGCTGCCCTGAAGATGCTGCAGGAGGTGCAGAAGAAGAAGTGACGACACATAAGGGACTCTTGAGACGGTGGTAAGGATCTGTCACTGCACTGCGTACAGCAAGGAGAAGAAGACGAGTAACTGATGTTTTTATAAAGAGTCGGGCGACGGAAAACAGCCGAGCAGTGACATAATTCAACCGCTTTAAGACTGGGCCTGTGTTTCCCAAAAGCTCCCTCACGCTGAACACATGTTTGATCTGTTCACTCTCACTGAACAAACATGAGCTTGGTCTCGAGATGCTTCTGGAAAACGCAGCTCTGATTGGTGAGAACTGAGGGTGTATCAGGAAGATGAGGCGCTGCCATTTTCAGCTTTGGAAATGTTTGTATTTCACCAGTTTTAGTGTCACTGTCAGTTTCAAGTCACTGTGTATTTATGGTTATTTATAAGAGCTGAAATTATTGACACGTACATCATAATTCTAACTGCCAATAAGCCTTTACCATCACCATCACCATTTGTAAAAGTGAAGTTCAGCAGGTAATCGGCCATCATGTGGTGCCTCCTGCTGGACGCCAAAACTTAAATTTGTAAGAGCATGGAAGTTCATTCTTGACCTTGACATTAGTCATGGCCATGTATGACAAGTTAATCTCAACTCTTCATCATTGGATGGAACATTCACATCCAACACCAAAGATCATCTTTGAAAAGAGGTTGTCACATGACTGACACTTAGGTCACGTGAGCCAGTTCCGTTTGCTGATGAAGTTTGAGGCGTCAAAATGTTCTGACAGGCATCAGAAAGTTTCCATTAACTGAGAAAAGGTTTTGATCAAGAATGCAGAGGAAATCATTTGCAGCTGGTTAGATTCCAGGTAGGAGTGGGTGATATGGATAAAACCATCTACATAGTATATTATGGTATACAGAATTTTATAATATATATAATGATACAGTAAGATTCCTAGAAAATCAATTAATAATGGCCCTAATACAACTAGATATCAAAGGGTATCTACCACAGTAGAGCAAAATCTCTAACGGTTGACAACTTTACATCATCTCGCAGTATATACCGTCATATTTAGCAACCCAAATTCTCGCAATACTCCTAATAAGAGCTGCAGCTAGTAATTATTTTCATTTTTGATTGCTGTGCTAATTATTTTCTTAATTAGCTAATCATTTGTTCTATAAAATGTCAGAAAACTGTGAAAAAATGCCCATCACAATATCCTGGAAAAACAAGGTAACATTTTCAAACAGTCCAAAACCCAAAGATATCAATTTTATTATCACATAGAACAAAGAAAAGCAGGGCATCCTCACATTTGAGAAGCTGGGACCAGAGAATGCTGGAGATTTTTGCTTGAAAAATGACTTAATTAACTGAATATCAAAATAGTCGATACATTTTTACATCCTACTCTACTGTTTAAAATTTAAAGTCCATATTGAAGCGCACTTTGCCGGGGTAAATCAGGCAACACACCTTTCTAAACACTGGTGATTGTAAAGGTTTATTAAACAGCCATTTTTCACATAATGTTTTACACTCAGGTAGTTTACTTAGGTATCCTATATTTGGTTTTCTGAGGCTTTGAGTATGTGTGAACATCTGCCTTTCTCAATGGATTGATATTTATTATATTCATGCCGTGTTCATGTCATATGGGATGGGTGGTAGAAATTAGAGTTGGTCGTGTTAGGGTTAAAAATGCTGTGGCAATATAGCACGATATACCTTCAATTTGGGCTTAATTAGCTTGAACGGCAGACTTAAGCTGACACGAGGCATCAATATTTTCTTGCCTTTTCATGCACTTCTGGAGTTTACCAGTTGTAATGACGACTTGGATCCTGACGTGAACCCTATTTACAAGTCAAACAGACAACTCCGATATGACGTGAACGTGGCATCAGTCTCGTGTCATTTGCCTATTTTGTTTTGAAGCTTCGCCCACCAAACATGTATATTGATGACGTTTGGTCACAACAGCACCATTCTCAAATCCAGAGCCTAAGATACAACATGACGTGTTCTTACCTTCTTTCCTGCCTCGGTTTCAGACGTCTGAAATACATCAGTCACTTGACTGACAGTTATATTTGCATTTGTTTACTACTTTTAGGATCAGAGCATCAGTTTGTTCCCTTTCTGTTTGAAAGACAAATATGTGAACCAAGTGAAACTATCCTCAAACGGGTCATCATATACAAAGTACTGTCTCAAGCTGTGATCAGTCCATTTTATCGTATTATTGTTAAACAAGTAAAATCTCATCGTTGATCCTGCTGTAGCCTGGCAATCTCCATCTTGCCTGAAGTGCCTGTCTTCATCCTCTGTGCTGCTCTGGATTACTTTCTGCTGAACAGCTACAATGTAAAACAAACAAATCGCACCTCCCGTTACGTGTAGCATACAAGGAAAGTTTGCGAAACACATCTGTGCTTGTTCATGTGTGCACAGAGTCGAGCCAAGAAGCTGCACAGTGCGACCACAGCCTGACACTCTTGGAAACAGATCTTTTGTTTTATCACAATTCTGCTGTTTGTCAACCTGCTTCTGTTTTAACTGCAAATAAACGTGAGAAATAAAAGACCTAGATTAACAGTGTCTATTCTACATCTTTAAAGCTAAAGTTCTACGTTTTTGGGAAATCCGCTTATTCACTTTCTGGCGGCAAGATCGATACCACTATCCTGTCTGTTAGGTTAATATGACGCCACAGCCAGAAACTAGTTAGCTTAGCATAAAGACTGGAAAAATGCGGAAACAGCTAGCCCGGTTCTGTCCAAAGGGAACTATGTCTGACTACCAGCACCTCTAAAGCTCACTAATTAACCTGCTTAAGTGTAAAAACAACAATTGACCGTTTTATCGGGTAATATGTGCCAGACTATGTCTTGGCCCTGAGCAGTTGCCAGGCAACCAGCAGAGACTCCAGGAAGTTACTGTGCCAGGCCAAGAAATAATACTTATGTTTCTGTACAGATTAATCAAACAAAACTCAAATTTGAGGTTCCATACCCAGCCCAAAAATACAAAATCTGCCAGAGGCACATTTATTTTGACAAGGAAAAGTTTGTTCTAACAACTTTTACACCTGAAAATGAAGCTTTTCAGGTATAGATGCACATCCTGTTTAAGGACATTTCTATACTTAGAGGCCTGAATCCTCCATAAGTACTGGGGATGTAGATTTGGGGAATCTAGCTTTTTTGGAAAAGTTGTCATGTTTTGTATATAACATTACACTAGAAAAGTATTTGAACCTCTCTGTCGGCTGCACAAGCCGACAACCTATAAAGCAGTTTTCAAAAGGAGCACAGGGCACAATTACAACAGGTTGTCTTCAGTCAGAACTATAGTTAAGTTGTTTTGTGTCAGGACGCCCTGGTAGCTCACCTGACAGAGCGCGCACCATATACTAAGGCTGAGTCCTTACCGCAGCAGCCCAGGTTTGTTACATGTCCCCCCCTCAGCTGTCCCTATCTAATAAAGAAAGAAAAAAAACCTTTAAAAAAGTTGTTTGTCTTTGTGTTAAGATTCAGATTCATACTGTACAGAAGTCTTCTGACCCTCATGCATGTTCTGCTTCATTACAAAATCTATTCAGATTTATTATTAGGTCTGAGTCTGACCAGACAGCTAACAAAACGTGACATGAGCCTGAAGACAATGTTTTGCTGTAAAGACTCCCACCCTCTGTCCCTCTCCTGTACACAGACTTAAATGCTAGATAGGCTGGTCACAGTCTAAATTAAGACATACAATGGTAATGTTGCTCTCACAAAGCAGTAGTTAGCCAACCATCACACACACAAATCTAAACCTCTTCCCGCTGATTATGTACACCATACAATGATCAGAAAGACCATACAACAATTGGAAAACCAATACTTCAGAGTCAGCCTTGGTGTGAGAAGAACCCAATGACAACCTTTGAAAAACTCTACACATGTGCTTGGATTCGCTGAATTTCAACACCTCAAATGTGTTGTACATGCTATTCCAGAGCTTTAAACTCGTCTGTTCATTCCAGATAAGCTTAGACCTACTGCATGCCATGCATCCTCAAAATCAAGAAAGGCAAAAGAAAACATGCGGCATTAACACGCTAGAGGTGATAATAAACAGAACAGGGCTGATTCGGAACTGATAAAACCTTTATTTCACTTTAAATTGTCTTTTACATTTTTGTCCTGTTTATAACATGTAAGGTGAAACTAGTTGGAATTTTTTTTTTTTTAAAGACATACACAAATCTAGTATTACGTCAATAACCAGGGTGGGGGGGAGGTGAGGGGTTTTTCCTTTTTTTTGTCATTTTCTCATTTTTATTGGTGTCCTTAAGCTAAGTCTAAATTTTCACAACCACGTGCGCGCTAAGCAATGAAACCGTCACAGAAGCAAACTTTTTTGTTGTTTTTTGGGTATTTTTTTTTTTTTCCTTTTTATTTTAAGCAGAATACTGGTCAGTAAAAACAAAATGATTTGAGATACCAGATATACAGACAGGCTCGGTGCCACATTCACTACTGCATGGGATCATATTTTTTTCCTTATAAAGCGTAGAATAACTGCCTTTTTGTTCAGCTAACGAGAAAAAGAGCGGCAGGGAGGAATAATTTTTTTTTACCTTTTAAACTTCAGTGCATGAAAACATTTGTCCCCAGCAAAAGAAAAAAAAACATTGAGACACATGACTTTTCTACACCTACAGAGTGGAATGTCGAGATGATTAATGACAAGGTTATTGTGACACTGAGTGGAGAAGAGAAAAATTTACTTAACTATTTCTACTTTGGAAGAAAGAGGGGCTTTCGACAGACTGACATCCCCTGATGTTTCTCAATGTCTGGAACAAAAGACTAGTTTAGTTTGGGCTGTGAATTGCTTTTGAACACATACAGTATCTTGCTATTGGCAGGGCGTAGTCGTTTAAACAAGAGAAATCACAAGGAGCCTGATTTTTGCCAGTTC